>NC_068297.1:565766-573266 GCF_025860055.1 Xyrauchen texanus
TACATGGCCATAGAGGAATGTGTGTGTGTGTGTGAGAGTGAATGTGTGTGTGTGTGTGTGTGTGTGTGTGTGTGTGTGTGTGTGTGAGAGTGAATGAGTGTGTGTGTGTGTGAGAGTGAATGAGTGTGTGTGTGTGTGTGTGAGAGTGAATGAGTGTGTGTGTGTGTGAGAGTGAATGAGTGTGTGTGTGTGTGTGTGAGAGTGAATGAGTGTGTGTGTGTGTGTGTGTGAGAGTGAATGAGTGTGTGTGTGTGTGTGTGTGTGTGTGTGTGAGAGTGAATGAGTGTGTGTGTGTGTGAGAGTGAATGAGTGTGTGTGTGTGTGTGAGAGTGAATGAGTGTGTGTGTGTGTGTGTGTGTGTGTGAGAGTGAATGAGTGTGTGTGTGTGTGTGTGTGAGAGTGAATGAGTGTGTGTGTGTGTGTGTGTGAGAGTGAATGAGTGTGTGTGTGTGTGTGTGCATGAGCCGATTTGAACAAGCCATTGAAGGAGGAAGAGAGAGAGAGAATCGCTCATTGCACTCTCTCACTGTAATCTCGTATGTTATCCATATTTTAATTATTTATTTAGACCTATTTCAGAGTCACTTTACTCACATGACTTGTTCAGAAATTGTTGAAAAAGAATATATTATATTTATATAGACAGTTCTTGTCTTGCACATTTAGAACGATCATTAATGTCAATTGCTTTCAAAGCAATTCAGTTTTCAAAGCAATTCAGTGGCTTTCCAATGACATGAAATGTTCCTTTGTCTCTGACAAGCTGAAAGATCATTTTAAGTGGCACTTAATGGACTTCAGAGCTTCAAAGCTCTCGCTCATTTATGAATGTTTTACGGACTTACCTTGATAACGTGCTGTTAATGAAGGATGACACCAAACCCCCGTGATCGTGTTGAGGGTCGAGAGAAGCTGGAAAATGATCATGAAAAGGTCAAAAATAAAACAAACTTTGGCCAACATTATGTGCAGCTCTTCCTGTCCTCACTGAGGTCTGGTGAGTCTCGTCTCGATGCCTCTCGTCCGGTGCAGTATGTAAACATCACACAGCCGGATGAATCATTAATATGCAATATGAACAGTAATAATGCTTCTTAAACAATCTGACAGTTTAATAGTTTGTGACTCAGAGCTTCAGGGGTGACTTAAATCCTTTAATGACTTGTGTTTATTGGGCGTCTATTTTGGGAACCGCTTGAGGCGCGACTGTACGGACAGGATGTGACAATCGGGTGGATTTAGTTATATGAATGTTTCCTTTGGTGTCTTATTGTTATAGGGGTGTTAAACGCATCGATGCATCAATCTCTCAAAGAAATGTCCAAACACTTTCTGTGTCATCAGTCAAAACCGTTTGCATCCGTCTACACTCCCTGTGACAGTGCAGTACCCGAGTAAAGAACACTTACTCGCCGGTTAGCCGCTATGCCGTAGCTTGGTCCTCGGCCACTCCTCTACCCACTAACAGACGACAGCCGCCTCCCCGGGCGGATCGGAGGCAGTCCTCCAGCCCCTGGCGGACGGAACGCCCCGCTGCGTTCTCGGGGAACAGAAGGGGTCTCCCCCGCCCATGGCAGCGGTTCTCACGCTCCAGGCGGTCGTCAGTAAGCCCCTCCCCGCTCGCGGTGGCGGTCTCAGACCCCGCCGCGTTTCAGCGGCTGGTAGGCGACTCCTCCGCCCCTAGCAACGGCCCTGACCACTCCAGGTGGTCGGGTAGGATCCCCTTCTCCCCTCGCGGTCGGCATCCGTTCCTCCGCTTCCAGGCGTCCGCGGCTGCTCCGTTGGGGTGGATGGTAGCGGCGAGAACTCTACTACGGCGTATCCCTCCTCCTACCCGTGTCTTCGGCACCGGTGTAAAGCAGGTTAAGGGAAAGGAGGCGGCGAGAACCGGCTTGATGATATAAATAATATTTTTAATAAAGAACTAAAACAAAAAGACACAAACACACACACATATGTCGGACATCTGCCTGTAAACACTCTCTCTCTCTCTCTCTCTCTCTCTCTCGCACCACCATCCGCAGTCGGCCTTTATCCCTCTCGGAGGCTTGATTAGCCTGATAAGGGACCAGGTGCATCAAATCAAGACTCCGCCCTCCGCCCTGTCACAATTATGTTAATATTGCTTTGCCAAATTATGAAAAAGAACCAAATGTTTTATCGTAGCTGTGCAGACGACACCCAGATCTATCTTGCCCCATCACCAAATGACGACAGCCCCATTGACTCTCTGCGCCAGTGCATGGACGAAATTACCAGCTGGATGTGCCTAAACGTCCTTCCGTTAAACAATGACATCATTCAGGTCAATGTATTTGGCAGCAAAGTCGATATTCCCAAGGTGAACACCGGCCACGATTCTGACATTCACGGCAAATTTTGGGGATCCTAAAGGACATCCGTCATCGCAATCGGCAATCTGAGAATGTTCGGCGTGACGTATTTGCAGATGGCCGATTAAAAGCCTTTGCGATGATCTTCAGCCTCCGACGAAGTTTGGGCAGAGATATTCCACCCCTCTCTCACCCCCGAAAGAAACCTGTCCCACGTCTGCACCACCATAGCAACATTTGTGCCAGTTATCACTTTATTATAGGCTTATTTGACAACATCCATCTTCCGTGTAAATGTGAGCGTATGCTCGTGATGGAGTGGGATTGGAGCAACGGAAATACTGATGTTCTGACTTCCAGAGGGAGAGAAAGTTACTGGCTTGATCCCCACAGTCACCATCATTGTGTCCTTGAGTAAGACACTTAACTCCAGGTTGCTCCGGGGGGATTGTGCCTGTAATAAGTGCTCTGTATAATACATTGGTACTCAGAAGGTTGCTGGTTTGATCCCCACAGTCACCACCATTGTGTCCTTGAGTAAGACACTTAACTCCAGGTTGCTCCGGGGGGATTGTCCCTGTAATAAGTGCTCTGTATAATACATTGGTACTCAGAAGGTTGCTGGTTTGATCCCCACAGTCACCACCATTGTGTCCTTGAGTAAGACACTTAACTCCAGGTTGCTCCGGGGATTGTCCCTGTAATAAGTGCTCTGTATAATACATTGGTACTCAGAAGGTTGCTGGTTTGATCCCCACAGTCACCACCATTGTGTCCTTGAGTAAGACACTTAACTCCAGGTTGCTCCGGGGGGATTGTCCCTGTAATAAGTGCTCTGTATAATACATTGGTACTCAGAAGGTTGCTGGTTTAATCCCCACAGTCACCACCATTGTGTCCTTGAGTAAGACACTTAACTCCAGGTTGCTCCGGGGGGATTGTCCCTGTAATAAGTGCTCTGTATAATACATTGGTTCTCAGAAGGTTGCTGGTTTAATCCCCACAGTCACCACCATTGTGTCCTTGAGTAAGACACTTAACTCCAGGTTGCTCCGGGGGGATTGTCCCTGTAATAAGTGCTCTGTATAATACATTGGTACTCAGAAGGTTGCTGGTTTAATCCCCACAGTCACCACCATTGTGTCCTTGAGTAAGACACTTAACTCCAGGTTGCTCTGGGGGGATTGTCCCTGTAATAAGTGCACTGTATAATACATTGGTACTCAGAAGGTTGCTGGTTTAATCCCCACAGTCACCACCATTGTGTCCTTGAGTAAGACACTTAACTCCAGGTTGCTCTGGGGGGATTGTCCCTGTAATAAGTGCACTGTATAATACATTGGTACTCAGAAGGTTGCTGGTTTGATCCCCACAGTCACCACCATTGTGTCCTTGAGTAAGACACTTAACTCCAGGTTGCTCCGGGGGGATTGTCCCTGTAATAAGTGCACTGTAAGTCGCTTTGGATAAAAGCCTCTGTCAAATGCATAAATGTAAATGTAAATATCGTACAGTCTGACAAGCAACAGTTGTAAAGGACGATTATAAATCCTACAGTGATTATTGAAACGGACTCCTCACCGGCCTTCCCAAAAAGCCCTTTAGACACCTGCAGCTCGTCCAGAATGCTGCTGCCAGGATTCTCACCCAATCCAAAACATCTGAGCATATTACTCCAGTCCTCAGGTCTTTACACTGGCTTCCAGTTACATGTAGAATTGATTTTAAGGTGCTATTACTATAAATCAGTCAATGGCCTAAGACCTAAAAAGACCTCTCAGATCATTAGGATCATAACCGTGCGTTCACACCAGAAGCGGCGAGAGCGTCAAAATTGGCTCTGGCTGCCCTACCTTCAACGCTCGAGGACGCTCGTGGACGCTCTGACGTAGTTGAAATAGGCGACAATGTTTGTTCAGAACGCTTTGTTTTGTATATATACATATATTAGCTCTGTGTATATATACATATATTAGCTCTGTGTATATACATATATTAGCTCTGTGTATATACATATATTAGCTCTGTGCATATATACATATATTAGCTCTGTGTATATACATATATTAGCTCTGTGTATATACATATATTAGCTCTGTGTATATATACATATATTAGCTCTGTGCATATATACATATATTAGCTCTGTGTATATACATATATTAGCTCTGTGTATATATACATATATTAGCTCTGTGTATATATACATATATTAGCTCTGTGTATATACATATATTAGCTCTGTGCATATATACATATATTAGCTCTGTGTATATACATATATTAGCTCTGTGTATATACATATATTAGCTCTGTGTATATATACATATATTAGCTCTGTGTATATACATATATTAGCTCTGTGCATATATACATATATTAGCTCTGTGTATATACATATATTAGCTCTGTGTATATACATATATTAGCTCTGTGTATATATATACATATATTAGCTCTGTGCATATATACATATATTAGCTCTGTGTATATACATATATTAGCTCTGTGTATATATACATATATTAGCTCTGTGCATATATACATATATTAGCTCTGTGTATATACATATATTAGCTATATACATATATTAGCTCTGTGTATATACATATATTAGCTCTGTGTATATATACATATATTAGCTCTGTGTATATACATATATTAGCTCTGTGCATATACATATATTAGCTCTGTGCATATACATATATTAGCTCTGTGTATATACATATATTAGCTCTGTGTATATACATATATTAGCTCTGTGTATATATACATATATTAGCTCTGTGTATATACATATATTAGCTCTGTGCATATATACATATATTAGCTCTGTGTATATACATATATTAGCTCTGTGTATATATATATACATATATTAGCTCTGTGCATATATACATATATTAGCTCTGTGTATATACATATATTAGCTCTGTGTATATATACATATATTAGCTCTGTGCATATATACATATATTAGCTCTGTGTATATACATATATTAGCTCTGTGTATATACATATATTAGCTCTGTGTATATATACATATATTAGCTCTGTGCATATATACATATATTAGCTCTGTGCATATATACATATATTAGCTCTGTGCATATATATATACATATATTAGCTCTGTGTATATATACATATATTAGCTCTGTGCATATATACATATATTAGCTCTGTGCATATATACATATATTAGCTCTGTGTATATACATATATTAGCTCTGTGTATATATACATATATTAGCTCTGTGTATATATACATATATTAGCTCTGTGTATATACATATATTAGCTCTGTGTATATATACATATATTAGCTCTGTGTATATATACATATATTAGCTCTGTGCATATATACATATATTAGCTCTGTGTATATATACATATATTAGCTCTGTGCATATATACATATATTAGCTCTGTGCATATATACATATATTAGCTCTGTGTATATACATATATTAGCTCTGTGTATATATACATATATTAGCTCTGTGTATATATACATATATTAGCTCTGTGTATATACATATATTAGCTCTGTGTATATATACATATATTAGCTCTGTGTATATATACATATATTAGCTCTGTGCATATATACATATATTAGCTCTGTGTATATATACATATATTAGCTCTGTGCATATATACATATATTAGCTCTGTGTATATACATATATTAGCTCTGTGTATATATACATATATTAGCTCTGTGTATATATACATATATTAGCTCTGTGTATATACATATATTAGCTCTGTGTATATACATATATTAGCTCTGTGTATATATATACATATATTAGCTCTGTGCATATATACATATATTAGCTCTGTGTATATATATACATATATTAGCTCCGTGCATATATACATATATTAGCTCTGTGTATATATACATATTAGCTTGTATATATACATATAGCTCTGTGTATATATATACATATATTAGCTCTGTGTATATATATACATATATTAGCTCTGTGCATATATACATATATTAGCTCTGTGTATATATATACATATATTAGCTCGTGCATATATACATATATTAGCTCTGTGTATATATACATATATTAGCTCTGTGTATATATACATATATTAGCTCTGTGTATATACATATATTAGCTCTGTGTATATATATACATATATTAGCTCTGTGCATATATACATATATTAGCTCTGTGCATATATACATATATTAGCTCTGTGTATATATATACATATATTAGCTCCGTGCATATATACATATATTAGCTCTGTGTATATATATACATATATTAGCTCTGTGCATATATACATATATTAGCTCTGTGTATATATATACATATATTAGCTCCGTGCATATATACATATATTAGCTCTGTGTATATATACATATATTAGCTCTGTGTATATATACATATATTAGCTCTGTGTATATATATACATATATTAGCTCGTGCATATATACATATATTAGCTCTGTGTATATATATACATATATTAGCTCTGTGCATATATACATATATTAGCTCTGTGTATATATATACATATATTAGCTCCGTGCATATATACATATATTAGCTCTGTGTATATATACATATATTAGCTCTGTGTATATATACATATATTAGCTCTGTGTATATATATACATATATTAGCTCCGTGCATATATACATATATTAGCTCTGTGTATATATACATATATTAGCTCTGTGTATATACATATATTAGCTCTGTGCATATATACATATATTAGCTCTGTATATATATACATATATTAGCTCTGTGCATATATACATATATTAGCTCTGTATATATATACATATATTAGCTCTGTGCATATATACATATATTAGCTCTGTGTATATATACATATATTAGCTCTGTGCATATATACATATATTAGCTCTGTATATATATACATATATTAGCTCTGTGCATATATACATATATTAGCTCTGTATATATATACATATATTAGCTCTGTGCATATATACATATATTAGCTCTGTGTATATATACATATATTAGCTCTGTGTATATATACATATATTAGCTCTGTGTATATATATACATATATTAGCTCGTGCATATATACATATATTAGCTCTGTGTATATATACATATATTAGCTCTGTGTATATATACATATATTAGCTCTGTGTATATA
>NC_068297.1:583266-608266 GCF_025860055.1 Xyrauchen texanus
CTCTCTCATTCTCCCAACGATCCAGGAGCAATTTGGTGATGATCCATGCATTTTCCAGCATGATGGAGCACCATGTCACAAGGCAAGAGTGATAATGAAGTGGCTTGGAGATCAGTACAGGGACATTTTGGATCCGTGGCCAGGCAACGCACGGATCTTAATCCCATAGAGAACCTGTGGTCAATCCTCAAAAGCCGAGTGGACAAGCAGAAGCCTACAAACTGTGATCGACTCCGAGCAAGAATGGATAAGGCAAGAATGGATCTCCATCAGTCAGGATTTGGTCCAGAAGCTGATATCCAGCATGCCAGAGTGAATTGCAGAGGTGATGCAGAAAAGGGGCAACACTGTAAATATCGACTCTTAACATATATTGAACGTTTTTGCCAATAAAAGCTTTTAAAACTCATGAAATGCGCATCATTGTTTTCCAGTATACCATAGAAACGTGACAAAACAATCTACAAATACTGAAGCAGCAAACTGTGCAAAACACAACATGTATGTCACTGCCAACACTTTTGGCCACGGCTGTATGCATATATGTTTTCACCAATTGTCCGTGTTTGTGACTGTGTACGTCTGTAGGCTTTTCT
Organism: Xyrauchen texanus; assembly: GCF_025860055.1. Lineage (NCBI taxonomy): Eukaryota > Metazoa > Chordata > Actinopteri > Cypriniformes > Catostomidae > Xyrauchen > Xyrauchen texanus. The sequence continues at coordinate 583,863 of NC_068297.1, forward strand.
GGAGAATGACAGTGTGAAGGATGTTATTGGTCTCGTTTTGGCTTTTGGAAACTACATGAACGGTGGAAACAGAACCAGGGGACAGGCGGACGGATTTGGACTCGAGATTCTTCCAAAGCTAAAAGACGTCAAGAGCAGGGTACAACATATCTCCTCCCATAATCCATAAACCTGTAAACTGTACATCTAATGGGACATTCAACCAACGGATCAGTCGACTTTGTGCTAAACGGCCGTCTTAATTCTCAACTGTCTTCCTCTTTTCCCACCAGGACAATCGGATAAGTCTAGTGGATTATGTGGTGTCCTACTACCTGAGGAACATGGATGAGGTGAGCTCCACAGGTGAACAGTCCCTCTCTCTCAATGGCAGGTCTGGTCGATGTGATTGTGGAGTAACCGTGTTGTGTTTTCAGAACGCAGGAACCGATAAGAGCGTTTTCCCGTTGCCTGAACCTCAGGATCTGTTCCACGCCGCACAGGTGAAGTTTGAAGATCTCGCAAAAGACCTTCGCAAGTTAAAGAAGGAGCTGACAGGTACGACCCATTCCTTAAACCGTACAGAGAATTCTGTAAATCACTGGGAGTCTTTGACATGATTTGGTTGATGTTGTTTTTAATAAGGTATTTTAATGTATGCATGACTGAGCCATTACAGAATCATTTGGATAATGTAGCATGAGGCCATAATGCTCATAGATATTAAAACAAACAAGCAGCTCGTTTTCATGAAACGTCTTACCCACATCGTCTACTCAGTTCTGCTCCGGGCCGTTGGAGAGGTCGAGGGTCATGCCCCCTCCACCCCCTGGTGTCTGCAATTATTTAAATTAGCCAATAACATGGCATATGAAAGCAATTAGCTATGCTCTTACTCATTCACCTCCATCCGAGAATCGTTGTTAAAAACCGCTATCCTCACTGACCCGCGGGACAATGTACAAAACGACTGCCGCCCCACTTCGAGCTGTCTGTCACTCATTTATTAGCCAAACAAATGGAAGACAATAAGTACAGAGTGAGGGCTTTAGCATTTGATCCATACCACAACAAACCAATTGAAACGTCTCGCCAGCGAGTCCTCGGGCTGTTGGCAGGAGATTGTGAGGAGAAAGTTCTGGAAGCGCACCTTCGACGACTTGCTTTCTGAGCTCACCGGCAGGGATGAATCGTATGCCGTGCGATCGTAAAGCAGTTCACAGAGAGCAAGTGTTCCTAATTATTCCTCAAGTCATTCCTGTTTAAAGTGAGCGTGGAGAGGAAGCTGAGGTAGTGAACTAGTCGATGAATCACACCAAACAGTTTCTGGTCCAAGATTTCCAAGAAATGCTGGATTCACTGCACATTAATAGAGACGTGAAGATCAGAATGATTGATTTCCCATTCCTCCTTTGCCTGGTATCACAGACACGGTTGTGAAATTGCATGAAGAAGAATGTTTGAAGTAGAGGTCGACCAATAGTGGATTTAGCCTGCACGATAAGTGTTGGATAGGACCGATAACCGATTAATCAGCCGTTCGTTTTTAATAATCGATTAATAGAATGTAAAAATATTTTCATATTCTTTCCATACTATTACGGGCACAGACGTAGAGGTAACAAGAGTCCAAAATGAATAAAATCCCAGTACTTACCAAAAAACGCAACTCCTGGAGTTCACTAGTTAGAATCCAGGGCGTGCTGAGTGACTCCAGTCAGGTCTCTTTAGCAACCAAATTGGCCCGGTTGCTAGGGAGGGTAGAGTCACATGGGGTAACCTCCTCGTGGTCACTATAATGTGGTTCTCGCTCTCGGTGGGGCGTGTGGTGACTTGTGCGTGGATGCCGCGGAGAATAGCGTGAAGCCTCCACACGCGCTACATCTCCACGGTAACTCGCTCAACAAGTCACGTGATAAGATGCGTGGATTGACGGTCTCAGACGCGGAGGCAACTGAGGTTCGTCCTCCACCACCTGGATTGAGGCGAGTCACTACACCACCACGAGGACTCAGAGCGCATTGGGAATTGGGCGTTCCAAATTGGGAGAACATTCGGTTAACCGCGAGCTTTCACGAACATTTAATCATTTTTTTTTGTCTGGAATCAGGACGTGGGAATGCTATAAATTGAGCTACGAGCCTACATCGCGCAATACATACATAAAGCGCTAAAACTCTCCTTGATAAAAAATAACCTGGAATCACGTTTAATGGTGTAACATGTCACACGACGTCCTCTTTGCAACCTGAATGAAACAACGCAGGTGTTTCGTGATACATTTATAAAAACGTTCTCTTTAACTTGGTGTCTACAAATGTGGCGATCTTGTGCGATCCAACAGTTTGTCAGAACTCGTCGAGTTGGGATTGGGTTGAAGAGCTCTGGTGCACGTATAGAATAACCGAATAGTGATTTTGGCATTCTAATAGTGTCGCGTCGAGCAGTTAACCGATTGTCGACTATCCGTGCACATCCCTAGTCTTTATAAAGTTCAACCCAGCTTGTGAACGACTCCTGCAGGTAGACACGTTACCACCAGGTAGCCTACACGAAAACACATCAAAAAAGTACCGTGGCATCTCCATGTTTATTGGGCATGTGCCATCACAATTATGTACCCTGTACATATAGACAATGTTATGTGTATACGGTAATCATATACCGCAGTACCTTCCAATTCGTTGATGTACTTTGAAGCACCATGTAAATACAGAATGGTGCATATATGGCTGTATAGTGTGAATGCTAATTGTATATCTAAGTGCCATGCTATTACCCTCAGATATCACATTGTTATTCCCCAAATGTGCTCACACGCGAGGAATGTGGCCTTGGATCAGAAGCTTCCAGTTCATACAGAAATCTGATTATTTTCAGATAACCGATAGTTTAAAAAGGAAACATCAGCACCAATTACTTTTGATTGCAGACTTTGGTATCTTGGCAAATCTGAGCAAGTTGAGACATCGCCCGTCGTGTGTTTATTTAGGGGCTTGTGTGTGCTGATTTTACACCCGTGGCGTGCGACATGGCCTGGCACAGGGGTCGTGACACAGGGTCAGTCTCAAGGGCCGTTTACACGTCTGAACTATGAGACTAGAGCGAGACAGAGATGCCCTGACTGGCCCTCTGCCCCCAACGGTGCCCTCTCAGAAATATGATCTCCACATGTGCTGCTTTGCTTTCTTTAGGAGGAAAAGAGTTTTCTACATACTCTGTCTTTCTCTAACTCTTTCTTTTGCTTTTAGATTGACCTGCCGTTTATAGATTGACATAAAAGTTTAATGTATGCAGCTTGAGGAACAGATGTAGGCTGTTAGTCAACTTTAGTTTCCGCCGGTAACATACAGTATGTGTAAATACTGATATATATAGACAACATCACACGGCTTCTTTCACACTTTTATTACTTCTTTAAAATCTGTCTTCCATTAGTAAAACAATCAAGCGCACGCCATTGGTTGAACCAGATGTTGACGTATTGCTACACTGAAACAAGCGGATGAACGTTTTAAACACTCTTCAGGAAGTCAAACTCTCAATGGATTACTGATAGTGACTCTGAATATTCGACTGAGATACCAGAACGTGTTTCAACATCCAAATAATGACACACTTCACCTTTCATTTCCATTTTATTCATCCTTTTATTAAAACACAGTTTCACAATGAATAAGTCACCCTATGCTTTTGGGCATCATACATTATGTCGCAGCTAACTAATAATACCAATTGACATTATCAATCTAACAATAATTGCAATTTAAATGTTTCTTGCAATACATTTTGTTCCATCAGGGTTCACGGTTCTGCTGCGTTCCATTCAAGTTGGATGTTGGATATTCCGACTTGATATCTCCGACCATAAATGCATCCCATTCCCCGATATTCGGAACTGCAGCGCTCCCGTTAGCTTTGCAGCGGTTTGACTCTCATTAGAGACGTCTCCTAGCAACCCAACTGATAAACAATGCTGCAGCGCTCCCATTAGCTTAGCAGCAGTTTGACTCTCATTAGCGACGTCTCCTAGCAACCCAACCGATAAACAATGCTGCAGCGCTCCCGTTAGCTTAGCAGCGGTTTGATTCTCATTAGAGACGTCTCCTAGCAACCCAACCAATAAACAACGCTGCAATGCTCCCGTTAGCTTAGTAGCGGTTTGACTCTCATTAGAGACGTCTCCTAGCAACCCAACCGATAAACAACGCAGCAATGCTCCCGTTAGCTTAGTAGCGGTTTGACTCTCATTAGAGACGTCTCCTAGCAACGCAACTGATAAACAATGCTGCAATGCTCCCGTTAGCTTAGCAGCGGTTTGACTCTCATTAGAGACGTCTCCTAGCAACGCAACTGATAAGCAATGCTGCAATGCTCCCGTTAGCTTAGCAGCGGTTTGACTCTCATTAGAGACGTCTCCTAGCAACGCAACCGATAAACAATGCTGCAGCGCTCCTGTTAGCTTAGCAGCAGTTTGACTCTCATTAGAAACGTCTCCTAGCAACGCAACTGATAAACAATGCTGCAGCGCTCCCGTTAGCTTAGCAGCAGTTTGACTCTCATTAGAGACGTCTCCTAGCAACGCAACTGATAAACAATGCTGCAGCGCTCCCGTTAGCTTAGCAGCGGTTTGACTCTCATTAGAGACGTCTACTAGCAACGCAACTGATAAACAATGCTGGAATGCTCCCGTTAGCTTAGCAGCGGGTTGACTGTCATTAGAGACGTCTCCTAGCAACGCAACTGATAAACAATGCTGCAATGCTCCCGTTAGCTTAGCAGCGGTTTGACTCTCATTAGAGACGTCTACTAGCAACGCAACTGATAAACAATGCTGGAATGCTCCCGTTAGCTTAGCAGCGGGTTGACTGTCATTAGAGACGTCTCCTAGCAACGCAACTGATAAACAATGCTGCAATGCTCCCGTTAGCTTAGCAGCGGTTTGACTCTCATTAGAGACGTCTCCTAGCAACCCAACCGATAAACAATGCTGCAGCGCTCCCGTTAGCTTAGTAGCAGTTTGACTCTCATTAGAGACGTCTCCTAGCAACCCAACTGATAAACAATGCTAGCGCTAGCATTTGTGCTTCAGGTGTACGATTATCAAAAGAGATTATAATGTTTTATACACCTGACATTTGTTAAACAAGCTTTAATATCATTTATATCGATATGTAATATTATATGCTGTTATGAGGATCTCGCGCTCTTCGCTCTTGAATTGCGTCACTTAAAGTGTGATTGCGTCACTCAAGGCCAGCTAGAAGACCGGGACATAACCTAAAGACCACACCCACCAAGAACAAATAGATAAATCTGATTGGCTGATGAATCTGTCTTTAGTCGCTCATTCATCTGCACTGTTGAGGGATTCTGTGGAAATTCTGAAGTCCTGACGGGGTGAAGCTCATTTCAGTCACCATTTCAATATTAATTGTGTGAAAATTATTTCGACCAATTTTTTCAGAGCATTCTCGAGATTATGAGACAAAACAAATACAAATCAAGGAGAATATGATTGGCCATTATTGAATGTCTCCAGATGAAACTGTCTCTTTGGAGCCGAGACAATGAGTACACAGAATTGAGAACGAATTAACTAAAACCACGTTTCTACACGCATACCCACTCGGACTCACTACGTCATGTTTTGGAAAATCTTTCAAGAGAAAAGACATTTGTCTGGCGGGCAGCCCGCGGTTATTTATATAGCATGCTGTGAATCATTTCAGAAGATAATCCACAATTATATACAACCTCAGTGTGCTGTCAGAGCTCAGTATAAATCCCACTATTACCCCTCTGACTGGCCAAGGCCGACGCGTTGAGATAAATCATTGCGTACAGCCCTACAGGGTCACTGGATAGGATGTTTTGCAGCGTTTGCTACCAGAGGTTAGTTAAAAAATGGTGGTCACAGAGCATCTAAACTCCTGAGGAGAACGTGGACATCAGGCCCATGAACAGTTTAATGTCCAAGTTCTGTTTTATTCTTCAGTCTCAGGTCATGTCTATCAATCAAGTGTGCCGCACAAGCCCTCAAAACTGAAGCCAAAACGTCTCGATCGCCCCCCGGTGGCTGGTCCTAGTATAGGTCATAAACCCCGCCTCCCCATGTTATTCAACGGGACGTGAGACCAACTAAACAATTAAATTACACTTCACATATCTTTTTTCCAAAGATAGTTTCTGTCATTTACTGTCGTTTCTATCACGTTGATGTCATTTCAAGTGTTTGTTTTCAAAATAAGTTTGTTTTTAGTTATTTGATGCTATAAAAACACTGCTGTGACATCATGATTGACAGCTGTGATTGACAGGTTCTCACTGAAGTAGTCACTGAAGCACCAACAGACTTTTTTTCGGGATCTTCGGAGGACTGAGGAGATTGGAGCTTTAAATTTAATATCTACATTTCTATAATTAATTATTTCACACCGTCAAAAGTGCAGGGGCGTGTGCTTGCGATTGAGAGTGAGGGCGGGGCCTTGATTTCGCGGCTTTACTTCCTTCTCACTACTGCGCAGGTCTGGTCCCGAAATCGCAACTGCGCAGACTCAAGTCCCAAGATGTCAGCGCCATATCGGGACACTGGCGGCTTCAGTTCTCACCAATGGAAAAGAGCGAAGGGGCGTCGGCCATCTTTTTTTACAGTCTATGTTATCAACCCGTCGACTCTTGACGCAGCCATTGAACCATTGAGACTTGATTTTATTTCCAACGGACTGGATAATGAAGCATTTCAACTATAGTAGGAGTCAACCGTCCACTGTCGGCACGACGCGCTGCAACGAATGCATCCGGTGTGGACAGCGTCGTTTAAATCATGTGACCGCACGACCACAACCACAAAGAAAAACATCAATAATCCCCAAGGAATAATTGGTACTTTTAAGGCTTCTGAGTTTGTCCAAAATACATCAATGCAAGGGAATGTTGGAGTGGGTTTAAGAGGATAGCCTGTGCTGACCTGCTTGTGTTCACACGATTATATTAGCGTTTTACATTTAGATATAATTAAACTTACCAGTGCTTACCAATGTCATCCTATATTTAGTTATAGTTCATTTAAATCTTACAATTGTTATTACTTTGGAAAATGGTTAGACTTGTTGTTCTTGCACTACATCACACATTTATTAATAATAACCAGGTGAAAAACTGTTCAAATATAATCGTGTACATCTTCAGAGGAGGTATGAATATCCAGTTGCCAGGTAAATGCTCTTTTAATCTTCGAGTTTGTTTTAACGCGGTTGTTTGGCAGCACAACAAAGACTCCATTGAGCACAAACGACTCAACAATGAGATTTCTCGAATCCAGACGGGTCAAACTCAATCCAGCATCTGCTCCACGAGTTCATAAAACAACCTTGTTGAGGGAGTGCTGGTGTGGATCAGACCCCCGTCTCTTCTATAATGATTTAGGCCAAGGAGGTCTGCAATATCTGGACAGAGCGTCCCGTTAACTTTCACATTCATCTCAGAAGGCAGCTGTTGGGCTGGAGCGGGCAGCCGCAAAATTATACAACCTGCCAATCACTATTGAGGGAAAGGACACCATGGCAACACTGGGTATTATTGTTACTTTGGCTATTATTGGGAATTACTTGGAATCTACTTGGAGGTTTATCTCATCACTTTACAAGCGCTTTAGAGATTGAACATTTTGAATGATGTATTCCTTCTAGAGTCACATGGGGTAACCTCCTCGTGGTCACTATAATGTGGTTCTCGCTCTCGGTGGGGCGTGTGGTGAGTGAATCCAGTCAGGTCTCCTTAGCAACCAAATTGGCCCGGTTGCTAGGGAGGGTAAAGTCACATGGGGTAACCTCCTGCGTGGTCAGCTATAATGTGGTTCTCAGCTCTCGGTGGGGCTTTTGGTGAGTGACTCCAGTCAGGTCTCCTTAGCAACAAAATTGGCCCGGTTGCTAGGGAGGGTAGAGTCACATGGTGTAACCTCCTCGTGGTCAGCTATAATGTGGTTCTCGGCTCTCGGTGGGGCGTGTGGTGAGTGAATCCAGTCAGGTCTCCTTAGCAACCAAATTGGCCCGGTTGCTAGGGAGGGTAAAGTCACATGGGGTAACCTCCTCGTGGTCAGCTATAATGTGGTTCTCGCTCTCGGTGTGGCTTGTGGTGAGTGACTCCAGTCAGGTCTCCTTAGCAACAAAATTGGCCCGGTTGCTAGGGAGGGTAGAGTCACATGGTGTAACCTCCTGCGTGGTCAGCTATAATGTGGTTCTCGCTCTCGGTGGGGCGTGTGGTGAGTGACTCCAGTCAGGTCTCCTTAGCAACCAAATTGGCCCGGTTGCTAGGGAGGGTAGAGTCACATGGGGTAACCTCCTCGCTGTCACTATAATGTGGTTCTCGCTCTCGGTGGGGCGTGTGGCGAGTGACTCCAGTCAGGTCTCCTTAGCAACAAAATTGGCCCGGTTGCTAGGGAGGGTAGAGTCACATGGTGTAACCTCCTCGTGGTCGCTATAATGTGCTTCTCGCTCTCGGTGGGGCGTGTGGTGAGTGAATCCAGTCAGGTCTCCTTAGCAACCAAATTGGCCCGGTTGCTAGGGAGGGTAAAGTCACATGGGGTAACCTCCTCGTGGTCGCTATAATGTGGTTCTCGCTCTCGGTGGGGCTTGTGGTGAGTGACTCCAGTCAGGTCTCCTTAGCAACAAAATTGGCCCGGTTGCTAGGGAGGGTAGAGTCACATGGTGTAACCTCCTCGTGGTCGCTATAATGTGGTTCTCGCTCTCGGTGGGGCGTGTGGCGAGTGACTCCAGTCAGGTCTCCTTAGCAACAAAATTGGCCCGGTTGCTAGGGAGGGTAGAGTCACATGGTGTAACCTCCTCGTGGTCGCTATAATGTGGTTTCTCGCTCTCAGTGGGGCGTGTGGCGAGTGACTCCAGTCAAGTCTCCTTAGCAACCAAATTGGCCCGGTTGCTAGGGAGGGTAGAGTCACATGGGGTAACCTCCTCGTGGTCGCTATAATGTGGTTCTTGCTCTCGGTGGGGCGTGTGGTGAGTTGTGCGTGGATGTCGCGGAGAATAGCATGAAGCCTCCACACGCGCCACGTCTCCATGGTAACGCACTCAACAAGTCACGTGATAAGATGCGCGGATTGACGGTCTCAGACGTGGAGGCAACTGAGATTCGTCCTCTGCCACCTGGATTGAGGCGAGTCACTACGCCACCACGAGGACTCAGAGCGCATTGGGTATTGGGCGTTCCAAATTGGGAGAAAATCCCCAAAAAATGGTAGGATGGTAGAGGGTCAAGAGTTACATCCAAAACATGCTCGCAACTGAGATGGCTGAACATCAAATCATGAATGGAGATGAAAAGAAAAGAGTTTTGGGGCACTTTACTGTATATCAGTCATGAGACAAAAGAGTGAAGACGAACAGTTGGCAAATCTGCAATGAGGTGAAAACAGCACTCGGCTGATTAGCTTGCGTTGTCACGGCCCGGCCCACCTCCTCATCAAACTCCTCCCTCCTTTGCCTCAGGCTGCGGAACCCCGGGGGTGGGGTCGCTGCCCTTCCAGCCCCGCCCCTTTAGAGCTGGGGAGGGGGACAAGGGGAGCGAAAAACAAGGAAGGAGGAAAGAGAGAAAAAAAACCTTGCTCGCTGGTTCCCAGACACGCCGTCGCCCGGTCCTCGATCACTCCTCCAAACTCTGGCGGACGACAGCCGCTCCTCCCCAGGCGGACGGGAGCAAGTCCTCAGACCTCTGGCGGATGGAACGCCCCTCGCGGCCAGCAGCGACTCCTCCGTCACCCGGCGGACGGCCTCCTCCTTTCCCATTTTTAACCTTGTTACATATAGAAAAGAGAGTTTTTTTTCTACTGACGTGCATCCGTACTGTCCTACCAATCATAACTCTTTACGCTTTCACCTCATTTGACCGTCTATATTAGACAGATATCCACATAAGACATGTCAGAACAATGAGTTAAATACTGAAATCGTTCTATTAGCGTTATTCTCTCCGTGGCTGCGTCCGAAAGCTATGGCAGCTGTCTTCATCCCTCACATGACTTTGCACGCAACGATTTTCATACAAACGCACCTTGTTCCAGGACGCTGGTTTCGGGTGGCCTTCGTTAACTCGTGTCCAATTACCAGAAACGAACTGAAGTGAGCATTAGACATATCCAAGCAAGTGTTTAGAGACTGCAATGAGTATTTCATGATGAGTTTTGAATGTGGGCGTCTCGAAACGCCTCCCGTGTCTGACATCAGATGTTTAATGCCCCCCTCTTTCTCTCCGTAGCTTGTGAGAAGGAGGTTCTGCAGGTGTGCGAGAACTCCTGTGAGGAACATCTCCAACCCTTCAAAGACAAGATGGACACCTTCATCAGCACAGGTGAGACATTTAATTTAGCACAAGTTTTATGCCGGATGCTCTTCCTGATGCATCTCACATACATTCGTGGCAATTTAGAGTCTCCAATTCACTTAACCTGTGTGATTCTGGACATGTGAAACCCACGCAAACATGGGATGAACATGCAAACTCCACACAGAAAGGCCCTAGTTGAGCCGGACTCCAACCCAGGACCTTATTTGTTGTTAAAATGGTTCATTTATTTACATAATTGCAATTAATATTAAAGATATGCTGTTGCATTAACGTAACCGTAACACCTGATTTCTATAGGCATTTTTAACAGGCCTTGTGTTTCTTTTATCAGACTCTTAAAGGAGAGCTATTATGCCCTTATTACAGTATGTAATATGAGTCTCAGGTGTCCCCAGAATGTGTGTGAAGTTTCAGCTCATAATCCCCCACAGATCATTTATTATATCATGTTATAAACGCCTCTTTTTGGGTGGAATCAACAACACGCTGATATCGTGTGTGTCTCTTTAAATGCAAATTAGTTGCTGCTCCCCGCCCCCTTTCTAGAAGAGGGCTGTGCCTTTACAGCTCGTGCTTCAGTTGCTATAGCAACAACACATCAGAACCGATATGACTGACAGCGTAAATACTGGAGTTCAGACGGGACTGGGAAGAGAAATCGTCCCGGGATTTTACACAGCAACTGCCCAAAAGATGAGCGGGGGGTGTTTGGGGATAGGGGGTGTTCGCTGTCCTTTTCTGCATATCGCGGCACCATTTTATGGTCTGTTCTGCGTAACGCAGCGGCTCATTTTAGCTTATCACGGACCATTTCGCGGATGACACACCGGCCCGCTCGGTTCTCCCGATCGCCAGTCCACCCCTGATCGGCCCCAAAGTGCGTCGGCCCACTGGGACAATGTCCGGTATGCCAGATCACCAGTCCAGCTTGTCCTCTGCATCTTCAGTGTCTCTGATGCGTGAGTACATGAAGACTCTTATGAACACTGTAATAGCAACAACAGACACTTATGAGACATTATTCTCTCACTGTATCTGCTCCAGGACTGTGTGTACATCACTCAGGGGAGGAGCTATGATAATAAGGCGGAGTCAGTCACCAGTCGTGGGCGTGGCCTGATCTAACGTGACGTCACATTAGAGCAGAAAGGAAAAGCGTTCATTCTGACACACTGTTTTTGATTAATAGAAATATTAGAAAGACTTTTATCATTTTAGGGAGGTTGTGTACACACACTGCAGGCTCACATTATGTACAAACACCATGAAGAAGTGTATCGACCGAATCACTGATATAAAGAACCGTGTGCTTTTAAACACGGAACCGAGCGGCCGTTAAACTGACACTGTCCCGTGTGTGCTCATGATCTCTTTATAAACACATGTTAAGCAGCAAAGTTCATGTGAACATTCGTCTTGTCACAACTCTAATACACAACTCTAATACACAACTCTAATACGCAACACTAATACGCAACTCTAATACGCAACACTAATACACAACACTAATACCCAACACTAATACACAACACTAATACACAACTCTAATACGCAACACTAATACGCAACACTAATACGCAACACTAATACACAACACTAATACGCAACTCTAATACACAACTCTAATACGCAACTCTAATACGCAACTCTAATACGCAACTCTAATACACAACTCTAATACGCAACACTAATACGCAACACTAATACGCAACACTAATACGCAACTCTAATACGCAACTCTAATACACAACTCTAATACGCAACTCTAATACACAACTAATAAACAACTCTAATACACAACTCTAATACGCAACACTAATACGCAACACTAATACGCAACTCTAATACGCAACTCTAATACACAACTCTAATACGCAACTCTAATACACAACTCTAATACACAACTCTAATACGCAACTCTAATACGCAACACTAATACGCAACACTAATACGCAACTCTAATACGCAACTCTAATACACAACTCTAATACGCAACACTAATACACAACACTAATACGCAACACTAATACGCAACACTAATACGCAACTCTAATACGCAACTCTAATACACAACTCTAATACGCAACACTAATACGCAACACTAATACGCAACACTAATACGCAACTCTAATACGCAACTCTAATACACAACACTAATACCCAACACTAATACACAACACTAATACACAACTCTAATACGCAACACTAATACGCAACACTAATACGCAACACTAATACACAACACTAATACGCAACTCTAATACACAACTCTAATACGCAACTCTAATACGCAACTCTAATACGCAACTCTAATACACAACTCTAATACGCAACACTAATACGCAACACTAATACGCAACACTAATACGCAACTCTAATACGCAACTCTAATACGCAACTCTAATACGCAACTCTAATACGCAACTCTAATACGCAACACTAATACGCAACACTAATACGCAACACTAATACGCAACTCTAATACGCAACTCTAATACGCAACACTAATACGCAACACTAATACGCAACACTAATACACAACACTAATACGCAACTCTAATACACAACTCTAATACGCAACACTAATACGCAACTCTAATACGCAACTCTAATACACAACTCTAATACGCAACACTAATACGCAGCACTAATACGCAACACTAATACGCAACTCTAATACGCAGCACTAATACGCAACACTAATACGCAACTCTAATACGCAACACTAATACACAACTCTAATACACGACACTAATACGCAACACTAATACGCAACACTAATACGCAACTCTAATACGCAGCACTAATACGCAACACTAATACGCAACTCTAATACGCAGCACTAATACGCAACTCTAATACGCAACACTAATACGCAACTCTAATACGCAACTCTAATACGCAACACTAATACGCAACTCTAATACGCAACTCTAATACGCAACACTAATACGCAACTCTAATACGCAACTCTAATACGCAACTCTAATACACAACTCTAATACGCAACACTAATACGCAACACTAATACGCAACACTAATACGCAACACTAATACGCAACTCTAATACGCAGCACTAATACGCAACACTAATACGCAACTCTAATACGCAAAACTAATACGCAACACTAATACGCAACTCTATTACACAACTCTAATACGCAACACTAATACGCAACTCTAATACACAACTCTAATACGCAACACTAATACGCAACTCTATTACACAACTCTAATACGCAACACTAATACACAACTCTAATACGCAACTCTAATACGCAACTCTAATACGCAACTCTAATACGCAACACTACTACGCAACACTAATACGCAACTCTAATACGCAACTCTAATACGCAACTCTAATACGCAACTCTAATACGCAACACTAATACGCAACACTAATACGCAACACTAATACGCAACACTAATACGCAACTCTAATACGCAGCACTAATACGCAACTCTAATACGCGACACTAATACGCGACTCTAATACGCGACACTAATACGCGACACTAATACGCGACTCTAATACGCGACACTAATACGCGACACTAATACGCAACACTAATACGCAACTCTAATACGCAGCACTAATACGCAACACTAATACGCAACACTAATACGCAACACTAATACGCAACACTAATACGCAACTCTAATACGCAGCACTAATACGCAACACTAATACGCAACTCTAATACGCAACACTAATACGCAACACTAATACGCAACTCTATTACACAACTCTAATACGCAACACTAATACGCAACTCTAATACACAACTCTAATACGCAACACTAATACGCAACTCTATTACACAACTCTAATACGCAACACTAATACACAACTCTATTACACAACTCTAATACGCAACACTAATACGCAACTCTAATACGCAACACTAATACGCAACTCTAATACGCAACACTAATACACAACACTAATACACAACACTAATACGCAACACTAATACACAACACTAATACGCAACTCTAATACGCAACACTAATACACAACACTAATACGCAACTCTAATACGCAACACTAATACACAACACTAATACACAACACTAATACGCAACACTAATACGCAGCACTAATACGCAAATCTAATACGCAACACTAATACGCAACACTAATACGCAACACTAATACGCAACTCTAATACGCAACACTAATACACAACTCTATTACACAACACTAATACACAACACTAATACGCAACACTAATACGCAACACTAATACGCAACACTAATACACAACTCTATTACACAACACTAATACACAACACTAATACACAACACTAATACGCAACACTAATACACAACACTAATACACAACACTAATACGCAACTCTAATACGCAACACTAATACACAACTCTAATACGCAACACTAATACGCAACACTAATACGCAACACTAATACACAACACTAATACACAACACTAATACGCAACTCTAATACGCAACACTAATACACAACTCTATTACACAACACTAATACGCAACACTAATACGCAACACTAATACACAACACTAATACACAACACTAATACACAACACTAATACGCAACACTAATACACAACACTAATACACAACACTAATACACAACACTAATACACAACACTAATACGCAACACTAATACACAACACTAATACACAACACTAATACGCAACACTAATACACAACTCTATTACACAACACTAATACACAACACTAATACGCAACACTAATACACAACACTAATACACAACACTAATACGCAACTCTAATACGCAACACTAATACACAACTCTATTACGCAACACTAATACGCAACACTAATACACAACACTAATACGCAACACTAATACGCAACACTAATACGCAACACTAATACACAACACTAATACACAACACTAATACACAACACTAATACACAACACTAATACGCAACACTAATACACAACACTAATACACAACACTAATACGCAACACTAATACGCAACACTAATACGCAACACTAATACACAACACTAATACACAACACTAATACGCAACACTAATACGCAACACTAATACACAACACTAATACACAACACTAATACACAACACTAATACACAACTCTATTACGCAACACTAATACGCAACACTAATACACAACACTAATACACAACACTAATACGCAACACTAATACGCAACACTAATACACAACACTAATACACAACACTAATACACAACACTAATACGCAACACTAATACACAACACTAATACGCAACACTAATACGCAACACTAATACACAACTCTATTACACAACACTAATACACAACACTAATACGCAACACTAATACACAACACTAATACGCAACACTAATACGCAACTCTAATACGCAACACTAATACACAACTCTATTACGCAACACTAATACGCAACTCTAATACGCAACTCTAATACGCAACTCTAATACGCAACACTAATACGCAACACTAATACGCAACACTAATACGCAACACTAATACGCAACACTAATACGCAACTCTAATCACGCAACTCTAATACGCCAACACTAATACGCCAACACTAATACGCCAACTCTAATACGCTAACTCTAATACGCTAACTCTAATACGCCAACACTAATACGCAACACTAATACGCAACTCTAATACGCAACTCTAATACGCAACTCTAATACGCAACACTAATACGCAACACTAATACGCAACACTAATACGCAACTCTAATACGCAACACTAATACGCAACACTAATACGCAGCACTAATACGCAACTCTAATACGCAACACTAATACGCAACACTAATACGCAACACTAATGCGCAACACTAATGCGCAACTCTAATGCGCAACACTAATGCGCAACACTAATACGCAACACTAATACGCAACACTAATACGCAGCACTAATACGCAACACTAATACGCAACACTAATACGCAGCACTAATACGCAACACTAATACGCAACTCTAATACGCAACACTAATGCGCAACACTAATGCGCAACACTAATGCGCAACTCTAATGCGCAACACTAATGCGCAACACTAATACGCAACACTAATACGCAACACTAATACGCAACACTAATACGCAACTCTATTACGCAACTCTAATACGCAACTCTAATACGCAACTCTAATACGCAACTCTAATACGCAACTCTAATACGCAACAGTAATACGCAACACTAATACGCAACACTAATACGCAACTCTAATACGCAACTCTAATACGCAACAGTAATACGCAACACTAATACGCAACTCTAATACGCAACTCTAATACGCAACTCTAATACGCAACACTAATACGCAACACTAATACGCAACTCTAATACGCAACTCTAATACGCAACTCTAATACACAACACTAATACGCAACACTAATACGCAACTCTAATACGCAACTCTAATAAACAACTCTAATACTCAACACTAATACGCAACACTAATACGCAACTCTAATACGCAACACTAATACGCAACTCTAATACGCAACACTAATACGCAACACTAATACGCGACTCTAATACACGACACTAATACACGACACTAATACGCGACTCTAATACGCGACTCTAATACGCGACACTAATACACAACTCTAATACACAACACTAATACACAACACTAATACACAACACTAATACACAACTCTAATACACAACACTAATACACAACTCTAATACACAACACTAATACACAACACTAATACGCAACTCTAATACGCAACTCTAATACACAACACTAATACTCAACACTAATACGCAACTCTAATACACAACACTAATACACAACACTAATACCCAACACTAATACACAACACTAATACCCAACACTAATACGCAACTCTAATACGCAACACTAATACACAACACTAATACGCAACTCTAATACACAACACTAATACCCAACACTAATACGCAACTCTAATACGCAACACTAATACGCAACACTAATACGCAACTCTAATACCCAACTCTATTACACAACTCTAATACACAACTCTAATACACAACACTAATACACAACACTAATACCCAACACTAATACACAACTCTAATACGCAACACTAATACGCAACACTAATACGCAACACTAATACACAACACTAATACACAACACTAATACACAACTCTAATACACAACACTAATACACAACACTAATACCCAACACTAATACACAACTCTAATACCCAACTCTATTACACAACTCTAATACACAACTCTAATACACAACACTAATACACAACACTAATACACAACACTAATACCCAACTCTATTACACAACTCTAATACACAACTCTAATACGCAACTCTAATACACAACTGTAATACACAACACTAATACACAACACTAATACCCAACTCTATTACACAACTCTAATACGCAACTCTAATACGCAACTCTAATACGCAACACTAATACGCAACACTAATACACAACTCTAATACACAACTCTAATACGCAACTCTAATACGCAACACTAATACACAACTCTAATACACAACTCTAATACGCAACACTAATACCCAACACTAATACACAACACTAATACCCAACACTAATACACAACACTAATACACAACTCTAATACACAACACTAATACCCAACACTAATACACAACACTAATACCCAACTCTATTACACAACTCTAATAAACAACTCTAATACCCAACTCTATTACACAACTAATAAACAACTCTAATACACAACTCTAATACCCAACTCTATTACACAACTAATAAACAACTCTAATACACAACTCTAATACACAACACTAATACACAACACTAATACACAACTCTAATACACAACACTAATACACGACACTAATACACGACTCTAATACACAACTCTAATACGCAACACTAATACACAACTCTAATACACAACACTAATACCCAACACTAATACACAACACTAATACCCAACTCTATTACACAACTCTAATAAACAACTCTAATACCCAACTCTATTACACAACTAATAAACAACTCTAATACACAACTCTAATACCCAACTCTATTACACAACTAATAAACAACTCTAATACACAACTCTAATACACAACACTAATACACAACTCTAATAAACAACTCTAATACACAACTCTAATACACAACTCTAATACACAACACTAATACACAACACTAATACACAACACTAATACACAACTCTAATACACAACACTAATACACAACTCTAATACACAACACTAATACACAACACTAATACGCAACTCTAATACGCAACACTAATACGCAACTCTAATACACAACACTAATACTCAACACTAATACGCAACTCTAATACACAACACTAATACACAACACTAATACCCAACACTAATACACAACACTAATACACAACTCTAATACGCAACACTAATACGCAACACTAATACGCAACTCTAATACCCAACTCTATTACACAACTCTAATACGCAACTCTAATACCCAACACTAATACCCAACACTAATACACAACACTAATACCCAACACTAATACACAACACTAATACCCAACACTAATACCCAACACTAATACCCAACACTAATACACAACACTAATACCCAACACTAATACACAACACTAATACGCAACTCTAATACGCAACACTAATACGCAACACTAATACCCAACACTAATACACAACACTAATACACAACACTAATACCCAACACTAATACACAACACTAATACCCAACACTAATACACAACACTAATACCCAACACTAATACCCAACACTAATACCCAACACTAATACACAACACTAATACCCAACACTAATACGCAACACTAATACCCAACTCTAATACGCAACACTAATACACAACACTAATACGCAACTCTAATACACAACACTAATACCCAACACTAATACACAACTCTAATACGCAACACTAATACGCAACACTAATACGCAACTCTAATACCCAACTCTATTACACAACTCTAATACACAACTCTAATACACAACACTAATACACAACACTAATACCCAACACTAATACACAACTCTAATACGCAACACTAATACGCTAACACTAATCGCATAGCTCTAATACCCAACTCTATTACACAACTCTAATACACAACTCTAATACACAACACTAATACACAACACTAATACACAACACTAATACCCAACTCTATTACACAACTCTAATACACAACTCTAATACGCAACTCTATTACACAACTGTAATACACAACACTAATACACAACACTAATACGCAACTCTAATACACAACTCTAATCATGAGCTCTAATACGCAGCTCTAATGCATAACACTAATACGCTAACACTAATACACAACTCTAATACACAACTCTAATACGCAACTCTAATACGCAACACTAATACACAACACTAATACCCAACACTAATACACAACACTAATACGCAACACTAATACACAACTCTATTACGCAACTCTAATACACAACACTAATACACAACTCTATTACACAACTCTAATAAACAACTCTAATACCCAACTCTATTACACAACTAATAAACAACTCTAATACACAACTCTAATACGCA
This sequence comes from Xyrauchen texanus, assembly GCF_025860055.1. Lineage (NCBI taxonomy): Eukaryota > Metazoa > Chordata > Actinopteri > Cypriniformes > Catostomidae > Xyrauchen > Xyrauchen texanus. Next base: position 603,774 of record NC_068297.1, read on the forward strand.
ACTCTAATACGCAACACTAATACACAACACTAATACCCAACTCTATTACACAACTCTAATAAACAACTCTAATACCCAACTCTATTACACAACTAATAAACAACTCTAATACACAACTCTAATACGCAACTCTAATACACAACACTAATACACAACACTAATACCCAACTCTATTACACAACTCTAATAAACAACTCTAATACACAACTCTAATACGCAACTCTAATACACAACTCTAATACGCAACACTAATACACAACACTAATACCCAACTCTATTACACAACTAATAAACAACTCTAATACACAACTCTAATACGCAACTCTAATACACAACTCTAATACACAACACTAATACACAACACTAATACACAACACTAATACCCAACTCTGTTACACAACTCTAATAAACAACTCTAATACACAACTCTAATACGCAACTCTAATACACAACTCTAATACACAACACTAATACACAACACTAATACCCAACTCTAATACACAACACTAACACACAACTCTATTACACAACTCTAATACATAGCTCTAATACACAACACTAATACCCAACTCTATTACACAACTCTAATACGCTAACTCTAATACACAACTCTAATACACAACTCTATTACACAACTCTAATACATAGCTCTAATACACAACACTAATACCCAACTCTATTACACAACTCTAATACACAACACTAATACCCAACTCTAATCACTAACACTAATCACTAGCTCTAATACACAACTCTAATCATGCTAGCTCTAATACACAACTCTATTACACAACTAATAAACAACTCTAATACACAACTCTAATCATGCAGCTCTAATACACAACTCTAATACACAACACTAATACACAACACTAATACACAACACTAATACCCAACTCTGTTACACAACTCTAATAAACAACTCTAATACACAACTCTAATGCATAGCTCTAATACACAACTCTAATACACAACACTAATACACAACACTAATACACAACACTAATACCCAACTCTGTTACACAACTCTAATAAACAACTCTAATACACAACTCTAATACGCAACTCTAATACACAACTCTAATACACAACTCTAATACACAACTCTAATACACAACACTAATACACAACACTAATACACAACACTAATACCCAACTCTGTTACACAACTCTAATAAACAACTCTAATACACAACTCTAATACGCAACTCTAATACACAACTCTAATACACAACTCTATTACACAACTAATAAACAACTCTAATACACAACTCTAATACACAACTCTAATACACAACTCTAATACACAACTCTAATACACAACTCTATTACACAACTAATAAACAACTCTAATACACAACTCTAATACGCAACTCTAATACACAACTCTAATACACAACACTAATACACAACACTAATACACAACACTAATACCCAACTCTGTTACACAACTCTAATAAACAACTCTAATACACAACTCTAATACGCAACTCTAATACACAACTCTAATACACAACACTAATACACAACACTAATACCCAACTCTAATACACAACACTAACACACAACTCTATTACACAACTCTAATACGCAACTCTAATACACAACACTAATACCCAACTCTATTACACAACTCTAATACGCAACTCTAATACACAACTCTAATACACAACTCTATTACACAACTCTAATACGCAACTCTAATACACAACACTAATACCCAACTCTATTACACAACTCTAATACACAACACTAATACCCAACTCTAATACGCAACACTAATACGCAACTCTAATCACGTAGCTCTAATCACTAAGCTCTAATCACTAGCTCTAATACGTCAACACTAATGCATAACTCTAATACACAACTCTAATACACAACTCTATTACACAACTCTATTACACAACTCTAATACGCAACACTAATACACAACTCTAATACACAACTCTAATACGCAACTCTATTACACAACTCTAATACACAACTCTACATAGCTCTATCACAGCACTAATGCATAGCTCTAATACACAACACTAATGCTAGCTCTATTACACAACTCTAATACACAGCTCTATCGCTAACACTAATACACAACACTAATACACAACTCTAATAAACAACTCTAATACACAACTCTAATACACAACTCTAATACACAACACTAATACACAACTCTAATAAACAACTCTAATACACAACTCTAATACACAACTCTAATACACAACACTAATACACAACTCTAATAAACAACTCTAATACACAACTCTAATACACAACTCTAATACACAACACTAATACACAACTCTAATAAACAACTCTAATACACAACTCTAATACACAACTCTAATACACAACACTAATACACAACTCTAATAAACAACTCTAATACACAACTCTAATACACAACTCTAATACACAACTCTAATAAACAACTCTAATACACAACTCTAATACACAACTCTAATACACAACACTAATACCCAACACTAATACACAACTCTAATACACAACTCTAATACACAACTCTAATACACAACACTAATACACAACTCTAATACGCAACTCTAATACACAACACTAATACACAACTCTAATACACAACACTAATACCCAACACTAATACACAACTCTAATACACAACTCTAATACACAACTCTAATACACAACACTAATACACAACTCTAATAAACAACTCTAATACACAACTCTAATACACAACTCTAATACACAACACTAATACACAACTCTAATAAACAACTCTAATACACAACTCTAATAAACAACTCTAATACACAACTCTAATACACAACTCTAATACACAACTCTAATACACAACTCTAATACACAACTCTAATACACAACTCTAATAAACAACTCTAATACACAACTCTAATACACAACTCTAATACACAACACTAATACACAACTCTATATAACCTACACACTCTAATACACAACTCTAATACACAACTCTAATACACAACTCTAATACACAACTCTAATACACAACACTAATACCCAACACTAATACACAACTCTAATACACAACTCTAATACACAACTCTAATACACAACACTAATACACAACTCTAATAAACAACTCTAATACACAACACTAATACACAACTCTAATACACAACACTAATACACAACTCTAATAAACAACTCTAATACACAACTCTAATACACAACTCTAATACACAACACTAATACACAACTCTAATAAACAACTCTAATACACAACTCTAATACACAACTCTAATACACAACACTAATACACAACTCTAATAAACAACTCTAATACACAACTCTAATACACAACTCTAATACACAACTCTAATAAACAACTCTAATACACAACTCTAATACACAACTCTAATACACAACACTAATACCCAACACTAATACACAACTCTAATACACAACTCTAATACACAACTCTAATACACAACACTAATACACAACTCTAATACGCAACTCTAATACACAACACTAATACACAACTCTAATACACAACACTAATACCCAACACTAATACACAACTCTAATACACAACTCTAATAAACAACTCTAATACACAACTCTAATACACAACTCTAATACACAACACTAATACACAACTCTAATAAACAACTCTAATACACAACTCTAATACACAACTCTAATACACAACTCTAATAAACAACTCTAATACACAACTCTAATACACAACTCTAATACACAACACTAATACCCAACACTAATACACAACTCTAATACACAACTCTAATACACAACTCTAATACACAACTCTAATACACAACTCTAATACACAACACTAATACCCAACTCTAATACGCAACTCTAATACACAACACTAATACACAACACTAATACACAACACTAATACACAACACTAATACACAGTCTGTCTGTCTGTGTGTCTGTCTGTCTGTCATCTGTCTGTCTGTCTGTGTATCATCTGTCTGTGTGTCTGTCTGTGTGTATCGTCTGTCTGTCTGTCTGTGTATCATCTGTCTGTGTGTCTGTCTGTGTGTATCGTCTGTCTGTCTGTCTGTGTATCATCTGTCTGTGTGTCTGTCTGTGTGTATCATCTGTCTGTCTGTCTGTCTGTGTATCATCTGTCTGTCTGTCTGTCTGTCTGTCTATCTGTGTATCATCTGTCAGTCTGTCTGTGTATCATCTGTCTGTCTGTCTGTCTGTGTATCGTCTGTCTGTCTGTCTGTCTGTCTGTCTGTCTATCTGTGTATCATCTGTCTGTCTGTCTGTGTATCATCTGTCTGTCTGTCTGTCTGTGTATCATCTGTCTGTCTGTCTGTCTGTGTATCGTCTGTCTGTCTGTCTATCTGTGTATCATCTGTCTGTCTGTCTGTCTTTGTATCATCTGTCTGTGTCTGTCTGTCTGTGTATCGTCTGTCTGTCTGTGTATCATCTGTCTGTCTGTCTGTCTGTGTATCATCTGTCTGTCTGTTTGTCTATCTGTGTATCAT
>NC_068297.1:628266-633266 GCF_025860055.1 Xyrauchen texanus
CCAAATGTCCCCATAAGGATAGTAAAACCCGAAATTTTTGACCTTGTGGGGACATTTTGTCGGTCCCCATGAGGAAAACAGCTTATAAATCATACTAAATTATGTTTTTTGAAAATGTAAAAATGCAGAAAGTTTTCTGTGAGGGTTAGGTTTAGGGGTAGGGTTAGGTTTAGGGGATAGAATATAAAGTTTGTACAGTATAAAAACCATTATGTCTATGGAAAGTCCCCATAAAACATGGAAACACAACGTGTGTGTGTGTGTGTGTGTGTGTGTGTGTGTGTGTGTGTGTGTGTGTGTGTGTGTGTGTGTGTGTGTGTGTGTGTGTGTGTAAATGGGCGCATCACTGTTTGGTCGACTTCCCTCTTTTTGTGGCAGGAATTGATGTACTTTGCTGCTTGTGAAATGCAGTCTGTTTGTTCACCCTTTCTCTCTCTCTCTGTCTGTCTGTCTCTCTGTCTGTCTGTCTGTCTCTCTCTCTCTCTCTCTCTGTCTCTCTCTGTCTCTCTCTCTCTCTCTCTTATCTGCTGTTTATTTAACATATTGACGTGTGGTCAGAGGGCGAGCGAATGACTCTGTTCATTTCATGCATTCCTTCTTAATGTTGCACAAATCACGCCGCAGCGTCGTTCAGCCTCCAGATCTGGAAATATCACGGAAAGTATTTCAATCTTAAATCTGGTGGGAATTTCTGCATTTACATTTTTTAAGTTTCGTTCAACATTTCATAGTGAAGGTGTTTCTGAGGTGCTTGATTTCATTCAGACGTACAGCTCTAATGTACACCTGATTCTGTATGTTGTCTGAGCGTTTCTGGTGTGTCTGTGTTTAACGGTTCGTTGAGTTTCTCCTTGGGTCGTGTCATGCGTGACCGGTCACACGCGGCAGGACTGTTAATCACACGTTTCCACTTGATTTGCGGCCAGTGAGCGTGATCTTCTGACACTCGAGGCAGCTTGTTTTGGGGTTCATTTCATGCTCTTTTACCCATAATGCCAATAAATACCATTACAGCAACACCCGCTGATGCGCTCCGTTCACAGGACTGCTCGTGTTGAGGGCATGCCAACAGCCATGTGAAAGACTGGCAGAGGGCATGCCAACAGCCATGTGAAAGACTGGCAGAGGCATGCCAACAGCCATGTGAAAGACTGGCAGAGGACATGCCAACAGCCATGTGAAAGACTGGCAGAGGGCTTGCCAACAGCCATGTGAAAGACTGGCAGAGGCATGCCAACAGCCATGTGAAAGACTGGCAGAGGGCATGCCAACAACAATGTGAAAGACTGGCAGAGGACATGCCAACAGCCATGTGAAAGACTGGCAGAGGGCATGCCAACAGCCATGTGTAAGACTGGCAGAGGGCATGCCAACAGCAATGTGAAAGACTGGCAGAGGGCATGCCAACAGCAATGTGAAAGACTGGCAGAGGGATGCCAACAGCAATGTGAAAGACTGGCAGAGGGCATGCCAACAGCCATGTGAAAGACTGGCAGAGGACATGCCAACAGCCATGTGAAAGACTGGCAGAGGGCTTGCCAACAGCCATGTGAAAGACTGGCAGAGGGCTTGCCAACAGCCATGTGAAAGACTGGCAGAGGGCTTGCCAACAGCCATGTGAAAGACTGGCAGAGGGCTTGCCAACAGCAATGTGAAACACTGGCAGAGGGCTTGCCAACAGCCATGTGAAAGACTGGCAGAGGGCATGCCAACAGCAATGTGAAACACTGGCAGAGGGCTTGCCAACAGCAATGTGAAACACTGGCAGAGGGCATGCCAACAGCAATGTGAAAGACTGGCAGAGGGCTTGCCAACAGCCATGTGAAAGACTGGCAGAGGGCATGCCAACAGCAATGTGAAAGACTGGCAGAGGGCATGCCAACAGCCATGTGAAAGACTGGCAGAGGGCATGCCAACAGCAATGTGAAACACTGGCAGAGGGCATGCCAACAGCAATGTGAAAGACTGGCAGAGGGCATGCCAACAGCCATGTGAAAGACTGGCAGAGGGCATGCCAACAGCAATGTGAAAGACTGGCAGAGGGCATGCCAACAGCAATGTGAAAGACTGGCAGAGGGCATGCCAACAGCAATGTGAAACACTGGCAGAGGGCATGCCAACAGCAATGTGAAAGACTGGCAGAGGGCATGCCAACAGCCATGTGAAAGACTGGCAGAGGGCATGCCAACAGCCATGTGAAAGACTGGCAGAGGGCTTGCCAACAGCCATGTGAAAGACTGGCAGAGGGCATGCCAACAGCAATGTGAAACACTGGCAGAGGGCATGCCAACAGCAATGTGAAAGACTGGCAGAGGGCATGCCAACAGCAATGTGAAACACTGGCAGAGGGCATGTCAACAGCAATGTGAAACACTGGCAGAGGGCATGTCAACAGCAATGTGAAACACTGGCAGAGGGCATGTCAACAGCAATGTGAAACACTGGCAGAGGGCATGTCAACAGCAATGTGAAACACTGGCAGAGGGCATGCCAACAGCAATGTGAAAGACTGGCAGAGGGCTTGCCAACAGCCATGTGAAAGACTGGCAGAGGGCTTGCCAACAGCCATGTGAAAGACTGGCAGAGGGCATGCCAACAGCAATGTGAAAGACTGGCAGAGGGCTTGCCAACAGCCATGTGAAAGACTGGCAGAGGGCTTGCCAACAGCCATGTGAAAGACTGGCAGAGGGCATGCCAACAGCCATGTGAAAGACTGGCAGAGGGTTACCAGTCCAGCCCTGGACAGGGTGCTTATTTGGAGAGCGAGATGATGCACCTCCATCTGTTTTCAAAGCATCATCACGTGGGTACGCCAACATCGTTACCATAGCAACCCGTGCAGATAGGCTGGATATGTCTGAACGCCCAAATCTGATGTACCTGATCTGCGCTGTCCTGTCAGAAGCTGAACAGCTGTGAACTGCCAAAAAATATGAAATAGTCTGTGACTGGGTTACGATGGCATCTGTTACATTGCCGTATCAATGTGTGCAGGAATATATTTTTTGACATCTTTCTAGGTTGTTCAAGCCTCTTTGTTTCTCGTTTAGCTTCCTGGAAGTGGTGAAATACTTTGGGCTGAAACCCAAATCGGGGGAGAAGGAGGTTTCTCCAAACTACATCTTCATGCTGTGGTATGAGTTCTGCAATGATTTCAAGAGCACGTGGAACCGTGAGAGTAAAAGCATCTCCAAAGAGAGGTGAGACAACCGTGAATGCAATGCAAGTGAATGGTGACCAGAACTTTGAAGCTCCAAAAAGCACATAAAGGCAGCATAAAAGTAATCCATAAGTCTCCAGTGGTTTAATCCATGTCTTCAGAAGTGATATGATAGGTGTGGGTGACAAACAGATCAATATTTAAGTCATTTTCTACTATAAATCTACACTTTCACTTTCACATAAGACTCCAGTGGTTTAATCCATGTCTTCAGAAGTGATATGATAGGTGTGGGTGACAAACAGATCAATATTTAAGTCGTTTTCTACTATAAATCTCCACTTTCACTTTCACATAAGACTCCAGTGGTTTAATCCATGTGATATGATAGGTGTGGGTGAGAAACAGATCAATATTTAAGTCGTTTTCTACTATAAATCTACACTTTCACTTTCACATAAGACTCCAGTGGTTTAATCCATGTCTTCAGAAGTGATATGATAGGTGTGGGTGAGAAACAGATCAATATTTAAGTCGTTTTCTACTATAAATCTACACTTTCACTTTCACATAAGACTCCAGTGGTTTAATCCATGTCTTCAGAAGTGATATGATAGGTTTGGGTGAGAAACAGATCAATATTTAAGTCATTTTCTACTATAAATCTACACTTTCACTTTCACATAAGACTCCAGTGGTTTAATCCATGTCTTCAGAAGTGATATGATAGGTGTGGGTGACAAACAGATCAATATTTAAGTCGTTTTCTACTATAAATCTCCACTTTCACTTTCACATAAGACTCCAGTGGTTTAATCCATGTGATATGATAGGTGTGGGTGAGAAACAGATCAATATTTAAGTCGTTTTTCTACTATAAATCTACACTTTCACTTTCACATAAGACTCCAGTGGTTTAATCCATGTCTTCAGAAGTGATATGATAGGTGTGGGTGAGAAACAGATCAATATTTAAGTCGTTTTTCTACTATAAATCTACACTTTCACTTTCACATAAGACTCCAGTGGTTTAATCCATGTCTTCAGAAGTGATATGATAGGTGTGGGTGAGAAACAGATCAATATTTAAGTCATTTTCTACTATAAATCTACACTTTCACTTTCACATAAGACTCCAGTGGTTTAATCCATGTCTTCAGAAGTGATATGATAGGTGTGGGTGAGAAACAGATCAATATTTAAGTCGTTTTTTTTACCTATCATATCTCTTCTGAAGACATGGATTAAATCACTGGAGTCTTATAGATTACTTTTACGCTGCCTTTATGTGCTTTTTGGAGCTTCAAAATTCTGGTCACCATTCACTCGCATTATACAGACCTACATTGCTGAGATATTCAGGGGCGAACTATCTCTTTAAATGTCCACTCTTTCATTTTAGACTAAAAGAAGCTCAACACACTGTCCAGAAAATCACGGCGGACAAGAAAGTGGAGACAAAGAAGATCAACGCAAACAGTCTGGTGAGAAAACACGCGCCGTTTTACACTTTATTCTAATATGAACGTCCAGTTTTTAGCATTTTTGAAAATCTGGTTCACAGAAAGAGCGACTGCGCAAGAAAGAAGCAGTTGTGTCTTCAAGCTGAGAGTAACCTGGAGAAATCAAAGGAAGTGTGCAAACATCACAACATCCACCCTGCTGCTGTTTCACGAGTGCACAGAAGAGTGTTTGTCAATCTATCAGTGTTCTTGTGTGACCCAGTAAAGAACGGCCGAGTCGAGGGTGCTGAGAACATTGCATGTGTGTTTTTCACCATACAGGATAACGCTGGTCTTCTGTACACGTGTTGATGATCGTCTCCGTCTCTTTAAAGTGT
>NC_068297.1:638266-663435 GCF_025860055.1 Xyrauchen texanus
ATTTTGAAAAATTGAAAACAAAGAAACGTTATGATGATGTAATAAAAATGCAAGATTATGAAATATTTCTAGGTCACGCATCAGATTTGTGACATTGATTTTTGTACTGATTTCCTTGCACATGATCATTCGGTTTCGCTCCAGTGCATGCTGTCGTTAACGCTATTTATTTTTTACATGAAATTTGTATCGATTTCCAAATATTCCGTTGATAATACAATTATAAAAGAAAAAAAATAATTACATTTGATAAATGCAAAATTAAAAAAAAATCAGAAGTGGTCTTAAACTTTTGGAAAAAATGTAAATGTAATTTTAAATGTAATTTCATTTTAACAATTAAATGTAACAATTTAACAAAAGTTTAAGACCACTTATGATTTTTTTTTAATTTTGCATTTATCGAATGTAATTATTTTTTCTTTCTTTTATAATTGTATTATCAACGGAATATTTGGAAATTGATACAAATTTTTACGTAATTTTTACATTTAATTTAACAATTTAACAATTACATTTCACAGTTAATTTGGGGGCACACCCAAATGAATTGTGAAAATTAATTGTTAAATTAAATGTAAAAATTACGTAAAATTTTTTATCAATTTCCAAATATTCCGTTGATAATACAATTATAAAAAGAAAAAAATATATTAAATTCGATAAATGCAAAATTGAAGCATTTTCATAAGTGATCTTAAACTTTTGTTAAATTGTTAAATTTAATTGTTAAATTGTTAAAATGAAATTACATTTAAAATTACATTTACATTTTTTAGACCGCTACCCATAAACACCAGCAACCTTGGATACATTTGACTGAATTAATTTTTCTCATGATCTCAAAAATGCTTGAAATGAGTTTTGTGGATAAAGTATAAACGTTTGAATTTCTTTACAAAATTCCCAATTTAATTAATGTAGTAACAAGTCAACAAGTGTCCAGCAATGCCACTAATGTGAAGCTCCAACATTTATGTTTCTACATCCATTTGTGTTATTTCATAGTTTTGATGACTTTGCTATTATTCTAAGATGGTGTTGAAAACAGTAGTAATAAATAACGAGTGTCCGAACGTTTGATTGATGTTGTATATGTGTTGTAATGGTGACAGATTTTGGTCATATTTTTTCGCACGACTCTCTGAACCTCTTTAACTAGTTTCAGCAAATACAATTTGTTTAATACTCATGAGCTCTTACTGAAATGACTCTGTTTTCATGGATCCGTCAGTATAAATAAACAGAACTTGTGTCAGTCCAGATCAATGGAGATACAGCGGCACTGTTTGACCCGCTGGACGCGCTTCTTTCGGGTCGGGGGTTGTTGGTCGGGGCAGTTTAGGGTGAAAGTCATAGTGCTGAATCGTTTGGGTTTACAGAACGAACAGGACTGAAACGCGCCTTCCTCCCTCCGGACATGTCTGGGGATGTAAAACGAGTTACACTGGCCATAACAGAAGCGGTTGATGATGGTTCGGCTGATGCAGCCCTCCTCGTGAATCGTCTGTTTGAGCGGTTGAGTTTTACACCAGTCCCGTTTCAGGTACCGGCGCTCGGTGACGTGTAACGCCTCTTGGCTGGACTCCAAAACCTCTTCCGCGGAACCGGACGAGCCTCTGCCTCTCCCTCGGGGTTCCGAAGCACCCTGATGAGGGTGCTGGTCCGACTCGTTCGGATTGTTCTTGTTTGGATGTGGAATCGCACTGCGGTTCCGTTTGGATTCGGTTGGAGTCGAGAGAAGAATCCAAAATAAAAGAATCGAACACAAGATCCGGGTGGAAATAGCCATCATAACTGTAGAGAGGAAACCAGAGATTATTCAAGAAATTTCACAAACATATTTCATTATAACACACACACACACACACACACACACACACATATATAATATACATTAATCTACAATATGGCCATCAATTCGAGATTGTTTCAACTGGTTTCTGTGTTTCACACAATTTTAAGCACTCTTGCAAAAAATGCTGATGGCATCAGATATTAAAATGGTATTTTGATATTACCCATCTCACACAGAAATCTGATTTATGTAAAACACTAAAAACACACATATATGTTCATGTATGTTTTTTACTGATCTGAAAAAGTGACATACTTGTACATATATGGAACACATTTCAAAATACTACCAAAAAATTTGAATATTTACATATACATTTAGTCGTTTGATCCAAAATGAGGATATTCAAATATGGCCGATATTTCCATATATACGATCTTTATACGCGATTATGATACTAAATTAATCCCATACCAGAGTATTTATTTACAACGAAACCAAGTCCAAATAAACATGGAAGCTCAAACACATGGTAATTTTTGGGGCTTTCCAAATATTCAAATCTAACATTCGCCTTACAAAAACAATGATTAATATCGACTGTCTTGGTCAAATCTCGCCGTTTGAAGAATCGGTCGTGCGAAAAGATTTCATGCGTCGATTCTTTCAGTCTCTCACTCCTTATTTGTTGATCCAGAAGCGCATTTGAGTGGATATATCTTTAGAACTGAATGGAAATAATACAATAAATCTCAAACGAAGTCCTGTATATATAAGATTCATCCTCAGATTAAATTATAACCGACTAGCAAAGAATGAACACCTGCGCCAAAACCCCGTAAATGTGTAAAGATGTCTCACCTGTCAGTGTATTTGGAAACTTTAGATGAAGTTGGTAAAGCAGAGGAGCTGTTATCTGTCCCACACGACTGTCTTCTGTTTGTGTGCACATCTCTCCACATTATTGGCAAGACATAGTCCAGGAAAATCAAAGCTATAATCCGCCCCCTCGGACCCACTGCAGACAGACAGATAGAGAGACAGACAGACAGGCGAGGAGGGACATATCTGTCTGTCTATCCAAACCTCTAGAGAACTGTTGTAGGACACTTTTTGGGAGAACATCTGACTCTTGAATGACATGTTCTGAGCCACACGTACACCAATTGGTCAAATTATTGATGAATAGAATCAACACGGGACGTGATTTTTCCCGTATTTAAACTGATCAGATTCCGTCACGGTGAAATCGTTCCAGATGCCAATTTAACCTTGACATAAGTTGAAAAATGTGCCTATGGTGGGTAAGGGACCGTCTGAAAATTCCACACATTGTGCTAAAACGTGCTAATACTGTGGCGGGTGTGGTAAGGGACCGTCTGAAAATTCCACACATTGTGCTAAAACGTGCTAATACTGCGGAGGGTGTGGTAAGGGACCGTCTGTAAAGTCCACACATTGTGTTAAAACGTGCTAATACTGTGGAGGGTGTGGTAAGGAACCATCTGAAAAATCCACACATTGTGGTAAAACGTGCTAATACTGCGGAGGGTGTGGTAAGGGACCGTCTGTAAAGTCCACACATTGTGTTAAAACGTGCTAATACTGTGAAGGGTGTGGTAAGGGACCGTCTGTAAAGTCCACACATTGTGTTAAAACGTGCTAATACTGTGGAGGGTGTGGTAAGGGACCGTCTGTAAAGTCCACACATTGTGTTAAAACGTGCTAATACTGTGGAGGGTGTGGTAAGGGACCGTCTGTAAAGTCCACACATTGTGGTAAAACGTGCTAATACTGTGGAGGGTGTGGTAAAGGACCGTCTGTAAAGTCCACACATTGTGTTAAAACGTGCTAATACTGCGGAGGGTGTGGTAAGGGACCGTCTGTAAAGTCCACACATTGTGTTAAAACGTGCTAATACTGTGGAGGGTGTGGTAAGGGACCGTCTGTAAAGTCCACACATTGTGCTAAAACGTGCTAATACTGTGGAGGGTGTGGTAAGGGACCGTCTGTAAAGTCCACACATTGTGTTAAAACGTGCTAATACTGTGGAGGGTGTGGTAAGGGACCGTCTGTAAAGTCCACACATTGTGTTAAAACGTGCTAATACTGTGGAGGGTGTGGTAAGGGACCGTCTGTAAAGTCCACACATTGTGGTAAAACGTGCTAATACTGTGGAGGGTGTGGTAAAGGACCGTCTGTAAAGTCCACACATTGTGTTAAAACGTGCTAATACTGCGGAGGGTGTGGTAAGGGACCGTCTGTAAAGTCCACACATTGTGTTAAAACGTGCTAATACTGCGGAGGGTGTGGTAAGGGACCGTCTGTAAAGTCCACACATTGTGCTAAAACGTGCTAATACTGTGGAGGGTGTGGTAAGGGACCGTCTGTAAAGTCCACACATTGTGCTAAAACGTGCTAATACTGCGGAGGGTGTGGTAAGGGACCGTCTGTAAAGTCCACACATTGTGTTAAAACGTGCTAATATTTCGGAGGGTGTGGTAAGGAACCATCTGAAAAATCCACACATTGTGGTAAAACGTGCTAATACTGCGGAGGGTGTGGTAAGGGACCGTCTGTAAAGTCCACACATTGTGTTAAAACGTGCTAATACTGTGAAGGGTGTGGTAAGGGACCGTCTGTAAAGTCCACACATTGTGTTAAAACGTGCTAATATTTCGGAGGGTGTGGTAAGCGACCGTCTGTAAAGTCCACACATTGTGTTAAAACGTGCTAATACTGTGAAGGGTGTGGTAAGGGACCGTCTGTAAAGTCCACACATTGTGTTAAAACGTGCTAATACTGTGGAGGGTGTGGTAAGGGACCGTCTGTAAAGTCCACACATTGTGTTAAAACGTGCTAATACTGTGAAGGGTGTGGTAAGGGACCGTCTGTAAAGTCCACACATTGTGTTAAAACGTGCTAATACTGTGGAGGGTGTGGTAAGGGACCGTCTGTAAAGTCCACACATTGTGTTAAAACGTGCTAATACTGTGGAGGGTGTGGTAAGGGACCGTCTGTAAAGTCCACACATTGTGGTAAAACGTGCTAATACTGTGGAGGGTGTGGTAAAGGACCGTCTGTAAAGTCCACACATTGTGTTAAAACGTGCTAATACTGTGGAGGGTGTGGTAAGGGACGGTCTGTATAGTCCACACATTGTGTTAAAACGTGCTAATACTGCGGAGGGTGTGGTGAGGAACCATCTGAAAAATCCACACATTGTGCTAAAACGTGCTAATACTGTGGAGGGTGTGGTAAGGGACCGTCTGTAAAGTCCACACATTGTGGTAAAACGTGCTAATACTGTGGAGGGTGTGGTAAAGGACCGTCTGTAAAGTCCACACATTGTGTTAAAACGTGCTAATACTGTGGAGGGTGTGGTAAGGGACGGTCTGTATAGTCCACACATTGTGTTAAAACGTGCTAATACTGCGGAGGGTGTGGTAAGGAACCATCTGAAAAATCCACACATTGTGCTAAAACGTGCTAATTCTGCAGAGGGTGTTGGAAGGAACCATCTGAAAAGTCCACACATTGTGTTAAAACGTGCTAATACTGTGGAGGGTGTGGTAAGGGACCGTCTGTAAAGTCCACACATTGTGTTAAAACGTGCTAATACTGCGGAGGGTGTGGTAAGTGACCGTCTGAAAAGTCCATACATTGTGCTAAAACGTGCTAAATCTGTGGATGGTGTGGTAAGGGACAATTTGAAAAGTCCACACATTGTGTTAAAACATGCTAATACTGTGGAGGGTGTGGTAAGGGACCATCTGAAAAGTCCACACATTGTGCTAAAACGTGCTAAATCTGCGGAGGGTGTGGTAAGGGACCATCTGAAAAGTCCACAAATGGTGGTAAAACTGTGTTTTTTTTTCCTATATAAATGTTCATTAAGATCAAACAATGTATGAATACAATCATAAGTACAGGTGAAAAGGGGGAAAAATATAAATAAATATGTATAATCCATCCATACATAAATAAGATAAAGAAGACAAATAATCGAACAAATTTAAATAAATATATTTTTAACATATAAATTATGTATTTTTATTAAGTCATGGGTCAGATAAGTTCTTATTTGAGCATATAAGAAAGGATATAGAATTTGTATTAGTAACGCATATTAACTCAACACATTTATTGCTAAAACTGTGGAGGATGTGGTTAGGGGCAGTGATTACATTTTTTTTTTATGAAAATAGAAATGTAGGTTTAGTATGTACACAATAGTTCCCCTAACGTTCCCTTAAGGTTAATTAAATGTTATGGTTTTGAATGTGTGTCCGTGTCAATCAATATCTGATTTAGAAAACCCTTTTTTGAAAACTGAACAACAAGTTTCAGAAAGTTTTTGTCTTCCAAAATGTGCTGTGGCTAATTTAAATGATTGTACAATAATTGTAATGAGTAATCTCGGTTAAATATACACATCATTTTCTTTTTCATTATAAAGTCAAATCGTTATCAAATCAATTTACAATAATCGCACATTTAGAAGAAATTATTTATTGAGAAAAGCTCCATGTCAGTATGTCAAAGAATGTCAGTTAGTGAGTTGGTGTCAGAATGACGGTTAATTTTAAATTGCGAAAGAGCGCGAATTTCTGTGTCCGAAGCCTGTGGTGATCAAATGCGCGTTTATACACAGCTATTAAACGCAGCGACTAAGGTAAGCAGATATTATAAGATATTAGGGTTGAAGCCCCGCCATGGGATAAAACAATTAAAAAGGTAATGCTGACTTCATATCTCATAATTCTGACTTTATTTAGAAACAGCACACTGGCTGAGAAATAAAGTCGTAACTGTGGACATTTTTGAAAACATTTTGATTTTACATCGAGTTTGAAACGACAAATGAAGCGGATGAGTAAAGGCAGAAGTTTAATTTTGCGTGAACTACTCCTTTGATTTTAATGTAATGCTAATTGAATTACCATTAAAGGGACAGTTCACAAATTAATGACAATTCTGTCATCATTTACTCACTCTCATGCCATCCCAGATGTGTATGACTTTCTTCTGCAGAACACAAATGAAGGTTTTTAGAAGAATATTTCAGCTCTGTAGGTCCATACAATGTAAGTGAATGCTGACCAGAACTTAAAATCTTAAAAAATAACAAAATACGGGGCCTGGGTATCTCAGCGAGTATTGACGGTGACTATCACACCTGGAGTCGCGAGTTTGAATCCAGGGTGTGGTGAGTGACTCCAGCCGGGTCTCCTTAGCAACGAAATTGGGCCGGTTGCTAGGGAGGGTAGAGTCACATGGGGTAACCTCCTCGTGGTCACTATAATGTGGTTCTCGCTCTCGGTGGGGCTTGTGGTGAGTTGTGCGTGGATGCCGCGGAGAATAGCGTGAAGCCTCCGCGCGCGCTACGTCTCCACGGTAACACGCTCAACAAGTCACATGATAAAATGCGCGGATTGACAGTGGCAGACACGAAGGTCGACACGAACTGAGATTCGTCCTCCACCACCCGGATTGAGTTGAGTCACTACACCACCACGAGGATTTAGAGCGCATTGGGAATTGGGCGTTACAAATTGGGGAGAAAATAAAAAAAATAAGTATAAAAGTAATCCATAAGACTCCAGTGGTTTAATCCATGTCTTCAGAAGTGATATGATAGGTGTGAGTGAGAAACAGATCAATATTTAAGTCATTTTCTACTATAAATCTACACTTTCACTTTCACATAAGACTCCAGTGGTTTAATCAATATCTTCAGAAGTGATATGATAGGTGTGGGTGAGAAACAGATCAATATTTAAGTCATTTTCTACTATAAATCTACACTTTCACTTTCACATAAGACTCCAGTGGTTTAATCCATGTCTTCAGAAGTGATATGATAGGTGTGAGTGAGAAACAGATCAATATTTAAGTCGTTTTCTACTATAAATCTACACTTTCACTTTCACATAAGACTCCTGTGGTTTAATCCATGTCTTCAGAAGTGATATGATAGGTGTGAGTGAGAAACAGATCAATATTTAAGTCGTTTTCTACTATAAATCTACACTTTCACTTTCACATAAGACTCCAGTGGTTTAATCCATGTCTTCAGAAGTGATATGATAGGTGTGAGTGAGAAACAGATCAATATTTAAGTAATTTTCTACTATAAATCTACACTTTCACTTTCACATAAGACTCCAGTGGTTTAATCCATGTCTTCAGAAGTGATATGATAGGTGTGGGTGAGAAACAGATCAATATTTAACTCATTTTTTACAATCTATGGCTGTTTCTCAAAAATAAAAAATTTGTCGTAGGACAAGTCCACGAACTCGCTCTTTTGTGTTTTTTTCGTTCTCGTGGACTCGTTCTATGTCATCATCCACTGCCGAAGTTCGATTCCAATCCTCAAGAAGGCAAGTACTGAGAACGCAGGAAGTTACCCGGATGTGTCCTTTATTTCGAGGATGTTCCTACACAACAGGAAGATCTCAAAGCTCGCAATAGATGCTTTCTGTGTCGTCCTTCCAAATTCGTTCTTCCAAGTTAGCTTGGCAAGACTGTTCTTCATAAGAACGCAAGTCCGTTCTCTGTGTTCTTAGGATTGAGAAACACCCTTTCAATTCCACATTCTGCTTCTGCTGTTTTTGGCGATTCACATTGTTTGTGCATATCGCCACCTACTGGCCGGGGCTGGTCAAAGGTGGAGATTTATAGTTAAAATGAACTTAAATATTGAACTATTTCTCCCGTCATATCACTTCTGAAGACATGGATTAAACCAGGGGTTTTCAAACTGGGGTCCGGGGACTCCCAGGGGGCCGCAAGGGAGTGCTAGGGGGTCCACAAAATATTTCTGAGAAAACAAAGTGTTAAAATCTTGACATTATATCATATAATTTACATAACATTAAATCTAACTGAAATCGTTAATCACACGTTTTTCTTTTCATATTGACAGCCATAGCAAGAAATACAAATATTATTATATACTGGTATATACTGTAATTTCATATATTATAGTAATACATCTTATTTGTAATGCACTATACTCTGTAAAGCAGCTTTGAAATTTGTTTTGAATATTTTTGCTAATTAATTTATATAGTGCTTTTCACAAATTATATATATAATTTAATATTAATTACAATTATCATTTTTAAATAATATATTTTTTCATTTACTGTTTCTCTTTGGCTTTATACATCTAAAATTACTCCAGCACAAGAAAGATACACTGTCAACTTAATAAAAATGAATTATTTTGGCTTCAGTACAATATAAATTCCAATTATTTAATTTTGCAAACCTGCATAATATCATGTTTAATAGTTTTATCACACAGGGGGTCATCAAATTTGGGGGTCCTTGACACAAAAAAGTTTGAAAACCCCCTGAAGGCTTATAGATTACTTTTATGCTGCCTTTATGTGCTTTTTGGAGCTTCAAAGTTCTGGCCACTATTCATTTGTATTGTATGGACCTACAGAGCTGAAATATTCTTCTAAAAACATTCATTTGTGTTCTGCAGAAGAAAGAAAGTCACACACATCTGGGATGGCGTGAGGGTGAGTAAATGATGAGACAATTAACATTTTTGGGTGAACTGTCCCTTTAACCTTTTCAGAAACTCAGCATCCATTCCAATCGACCTCAGTTTTCTCTGATGTTTTTTTAAAGGTGTTTTATGTGATTTGGTGCTGTAAACTGTCTGTAAATGACTGTACATATGTGCTCACTGTAAACAATTGCCATATTGTTTATTGACAGCTGCTGTTCATTGTGCATTTGAGCAGCCAGAGACATTAATCGGGAATGTGTGAGTGTATTCCTGTCACACATGCAAAACTGTATATATCACTGCCTGTGATTACATTAGACCTGTCTAAATCTAATCTATCAGTGAGGCTGCTTTAAGGACTTTTTACAGCTTCTACATTAAGCCATTAATGAAGTGTATTTCTGACGTCTTGATCACAATTGTGTGCGAATTTGTCACGTTTGCAGTTTTCCTTTAAATTGACATTTAATAATGTGATGTAAGTGTAGACCATTAAACTTAATACCAAAGCGCAGCCCTGTAAAAACAAAGTGCGCCACCAGGTGGTGAAAAAAGCAACTTCAAAACAGCAATTTAACAAAACAAAAAGTTTAGTTTGGCAACTTCATATCCAGTCACAAATTAAGAAACATGAGTTTACAAATGAATGAAAATAATTATAGCATTGATATGACACATTATATATGCTATAATACTGTTTGACATATTCACACATTTCCATGAGAAGGTTCTTTTTTTAAGGCCTTAACAAGTTTTGAATAAAATATAAATAAAAAACTAAATTAGACACTTTTCTAATAACCAACATTTTCCAATCTAATGTACAGACATCCATTTTTACTCTAAATACAGCCATAAACTATTCTTGCATCACTTCACACTTTCTCCGACTCGTCTTTTCACTTTCCAAACCACCAGATACTCAAACAATGGAGAATATTTTAAGACAAAGTGCAGTTATATGTTACAACTGGTTCAGAAAGTCTTTGTTGCTCGTACATTTGTGTCTCGTATATACGACTTAAACTACGATGACCCTGAAATCCAAAACAACCGATGGAATGATCAAACTGAAAATAGAAAATAAAAACAAGTTTGATATGAAACAAAAAATATGTTTTCTGATCAATCATGCACCTCCTTACGAAGGCCCTTAGAGGACTAGTTCTGCGTTCCCTTGCAATAGCTTTATCCATCCATTACAGAAATTAACCATGGTTTTAATAATTAAACTATGGTATTTGTTCAAACATAACGACAAATTTGACCATTTACAATATACAGGAAAACCAAACATATGACAATAAAAATCAAAAGTTCTGCCACAAAACCTGTTTACTACAGCTCTACTATAGCAACACCAAGGGTAGTTTGTAGTACAAGCAGCATTTGGTTTTAACCATAGACTGTCAAAAAAGATGGCCGACGCCCCTTCGCTCTTTCCCATTGGTGAGAACTGAAGCCGCCAGTGTCCCGATATGGCGCTGACATCTTGGGACTTGAGTCTGCGCAGTTGCGATTTCGGGACCAGACCTGCGCAGTAGTGAGCAGGAAGTAAAGCCGCGAAATCAAGGCTCCGCCCTCACTCTCGCTGAATCAATCGCAAGCACACACCCCTTTTGACTTATGAAATAATTAATTATAGAAATGTAGATATTAAATTTAAAGCTCCAATCTCCTCAGTCCTCCGAAGATCGAAAAAAGTCAGTTGGTGCTTCAGTGACTACTTCAGTGAGAACCTGTCAATCACAGCTGTCAATCATGATGTCACAGCAGCGTTTTTATAGCATCAAATAACTAAAAACAAACTTATTTTGAAAACAAACACTTGAAATGACATCAACGTGATAGAAACGACAGTAAATGACAGAAACTATCTTTGGAAAAAAGATATGTGAAGTGTAATTTAATAGTTTAGTTGGTCTCACGTCCCGTTGAATAACATGGGGAGGCGGGGCTTATGACCTATACTAGGACCAGCCACCGGGGGGCGATCGAGACGTTTTGGCTTCACTTTTGAGGGCTTGTGCGGCACACTTGGTTTAAACCATTTCCACCAATAAACAAGCCTATATGAAAATGAACCAAAGCGGCAGTAACCGTGACAGAAGCAACCATTTTTGTGGTTTTAAAACCATGGTATTACTGTAGTAAAACCATGGTAAATATGGCTTTACAACATACAGTATACTATAATATAACCATGGTAAACTTGAACATGGTATAACCATGGTAACAAAACAATGGTTACATTTGGTAAGGAATGGATTGTATTGAAAGGGAACTCAAAATAATTGTGAGGGAACACAAAACTAGTTCAGCAAAGAAATTCCTTGTCCTGTAAAGGGCTCTTTACCTTTCAGACAATCAATGCTCTCACTAGTAAAATAAATTAAGACCCCTGAATACAAGAGTTTCAAATTACGAAAGCACCTGTAGAAGACATTATTACTACAGGTCAATGGGCTTCATCGCTGACAGAAGTTTTCCATCTGTAAGCGGGTTTTTGGGAGAACCTCGATAGCGACTTGAATCTTGTTCTGCTAGACAGACAGACTTGGGAAATACAGTTGCAGCACTCTTATTTGCAGAGAAGGCATCATGGTTTGCTTTTGACACCGTATTGGTGACATCTTCTAGTGGGGTATGTTTGACAGCGCAGTGTTTTTTGGGAGGAACTGGAGGTTTGGGTTTTGAGGATGTGGTTTGAGTGCACAAACCGCTCTCTAAACTCACAGACTTTGGCACGGCGGTGCTTTGACTGGCACACCAGCCCATCCTAACGTCTTTCCTGTCTCCAAGCAAAGAGTTTATCCTCCTCACGGACTGCCGAACGGGCGTACGCTGGAACTTCAGAGGAGATCGGACCACTTTGGCTTTGGGTGAATCGAGTGTCATCATGTTGAAAAGTTTAATCTGATCCGCAACTTTCCTTCGGCGCATTTCAGCGGCATTTGGAGAGTTCTGTGGCTCGTCTTCTTGATATTGAGGACAATCGGCGAAGTCGCTTGCAGACTCTTTAAATTCACTTGGCAGGGGCGTATTGACTTTCCCTTGCGTTCTTGCTGGGTATGGGGTCGATTGAACCCTGATGGACGTGTCCAGTCTGAAGGCCGCTGGACTTTGGATGTCTAAAGCATCGATGAGATGACTGCAATCTCCAGAACGCGCCGTGGCCTCTTTTAAGAAACCTCTGCCTTCATTTTCAAGACAAAGACAACCGTTGTGGGTGATCTCAACCTGCTCTCTGGCTTCAGTATCAAACAGAGCACTATCTATGTGTAGAGGCGACAAAGGAATCATCTCAAGCTGCCCAAACGTCACATTGTGATCCTCCGCCATGCATTTGCTAGAACTTTCCATTGATTTGTGTGAGGTTTCTGTGGTCACCTCAGAAGAAACCGCCTCAGATGTTGCACCAATGTTGTCTTGTGGTTTGTCCTTGGGATTTTCGCTCTGGTCTTTGATGATGCTCTGAAGATCACTGCCAGACTCACCAAAAGCTTGTTTCATTTTCAGTAGAGTTGGCCCAGTGTGAGATCGCTCCTCGCTGAATGAATCCGAGCCGCTGCTCTCGCTCGAGGCACAACAAAGGGTTTTGGGAATAATGCCGACTATGGGAGGTTTGCTCACTACGATGGCGGGCTCAGAGCGGCAGATGATCTTTGGACAGACGCTCATGGGTGTGTCAGAGAATGAATCTGTGGTGAAGGTTGGAGCTACATCAGGAGTGTCTCCACTCCACAAGCTCCTGTGGTTTATATAATCACACTGAGGCGTCAGCAGGTTATCCTCAGATTTACTGATAAACTTGGAGCCTGTGAAACAAACATGGACAAAATAAAGGCAATTATGTCAAATGAAGCATAAAGAAAACAGCTTTAAAGTCAACATGAAATGCTATAGAGCTGTTCAGCCATGACGTCAATTCGTAGACAAACCCAGAAAGATAATTTGCCATGAGTTCCCCGCAGAAATTTGTTTTTAGAAGTGTGATTTGTGGTTAAAATGACTTGAAGAGACTTTCACGTTTTGTTCTAGAACATAAATGACACTGTCATGACTCAATTGTCGATTTTAAAAACGCATGTTGCTAACCCGTCGCTAAATTTTTTACAACAGTTGTTCGTAAAGCAAGTAGCTCATGTGCTGATGGGAGTTGTTATCCTTAGTTAGCATTATGATAGCAACATGTGTTTTAAAAAAAACTAAAGTAGGAACAAAACTGGAACAAAACGTAAAAAGTCTCCAAATAATTTGAACCACAGTCCTGATTTTACTCATAAATCAAAACCTGCCACTATTAAAACCCCTAGGAGGGAGTCTCCAGCCTGGTCTCCTTAGCAACCAAATTGTCCCAGTTGCTAGGGAGGGTAGAGTTACATGGGGTAACCTCCTCGTGGTTGCTATAATGTGGTTCTCGCTCTCGGTGGGGCGTGTGGCGAGTGACTCCAGCCAGGTCTCCTTAGCAACCAAATTGTCCCGGTTGCTAGGGAGGGTAGAGTCACATGGGGTAACCTCCTCGTGGTCACTATAATGTTGTTCTCGCTCTCGGTGGGGCGTGTGGTGAGTGACTCCAGTCAGGTCTCCTAAGCAACCAAATTGTCCCGGTTGCTAGGGAGGGTAGAGTCACATGGGGTAACCTCCTCGTGGTCACTATAATGTGGTTCTCGCTCTCGGTGGGGCGTGTGGCGAGTGACTCCAGCCAGGTCTCCTTAGCAACCAAATTGTCCCGGTTGCTAGGGAGGGTAGAGTCACATGGGGTAACCTCCTCGTGGTCACTATAATGTGGTTCTCTCTCTCGGTGGGACGCGTGGTGAGTTGTGCGTTGATGCTGCGGAGAATAGCGTGAAGCCTCCACACGCGCTACGTCTCCATGGTAACACGCTCAACAAGTCACATGATAAGATGGGCGGATTGACGGTCTCAGATGCGGAGACAACTGAGATTTGTCCTCCGCCACCCGGATTGAGGCGAGTCACTACGCCACCACGAGGACTTACAGCGCGTTGGGAATTGGCCGTTACAAATTGGAGAGAAAATAAATAATTGAGAAATACATATTCTACAGGAATATTGCAGGTTCCATACAAATTAAGTTCTACTCGCAGCATCTGATAGAAAATAATTTCTAATCATCCCTCAGTTAATAAAAAACCCAAACCATTGTGAGCTCATAATGGAAACAGGTGGGTTACCAGTTGACTTCTATAAGCGCTTGACTGTCAAAGCGTTTTGTTTTTTAAAAACGAGGGACTTGAATGTTACTTAACATGCAATGGCTATTCCATATGTTGCCTTAAATTCAACCTGTAGGGTAGTTTGAAGCATGAATATTGGTACTGACCTTTTGTGGGACTCTTGTTTAAAACAGCCGGACTAAACGGAGACTCCGCGGTGAAGATAAAACCGGTGCAGCTCTCTTGTGTTGCTAGGCGCCACCCTATGACCTCTGACCCCTTTGGCCCCAGTTGTGAATGTGTATTGACGTTCTGTTGAAATAGAGGCACCTGCTTTTTATTCTTTTGTTATGGTCTGATTCATGTCTGTTGCGTTAAATTACGAGGAACTGTTTGAACCCTTTACTGAAATAAATACCGCCAGTAAAAGAGTTTCTGGTCAATAATCTTTTTTATTTCCGAGCATATATACATGCATAATATAATGACCATGTCAGTAACACTACAAATACACATTTTAATTATGAAAATAAAACTGTTAATAATAGTATTAATATTCATTTGTTATTAAAGCATTTTATTACCCCACAATTCTTTTAGTAATATAAGCTTATTAGATAAAAATATAGATATTTACCCTCCAAAAGTCACAATGTTACAGCATTGTGCAATATGTGCAACACACAAAAATTATTACACACAATTACACAAACGTCACAATACATACATATATATATATATATATTAACTTAGTGATTGTTAACAAGTGTAAAATTATATTTTCTTGATCCCTAAAACATCTTAAAGCACCATTTCCATGTTTATCCTCTATATCAATGAGATTTCAGCTAACATGTGTCTTTTCTATTCTTTCATAACCCTCAAAACAAAGACTGTGAAAAGAATACCTTAAAACCTCTTTGATTAATACATGTATTTTATAACATTGAAATTGAGTGCACAATATTTCTGGATGTCTAACTAGAATGTAGTGTTGTGGACGACTATATATTCTCCACTCATAGCAGCATGTGTACCTACATTAAACTGCCACTAGATGGTGAAAGAGACAAAACTGAAGGAGTGCTCACAGTATTTAGGACTAGTCAATAGAATATAACAAGTCCAGAATTCAAATAACATTATTTCTTAAAAGTGCTATATTATTCATACATGAATATTTATTACATAAGCAATTAGACAGCACCGTCATGCAAATCACTGTTGCATAGCACTGATTGGTTGTTAAGCGGTTGGATTGGAGTCTCTGATGGAGGCGACCAGAGATGATGATGTTTCTGAACTTACAGACTCTCGGCTGGATTTCCCCAGACTGAAGCGCAGACGCAGAGATTTCCTCATGGGCTCTTTCTTATGGACTCTGGGAGAGAAACAGCCTGCTTTCCCCAATTCAACTCTGAAATCAAGACAGAAGTACATTAACGAATAGGGAGATCCCATCACCGAGACGAGCACCACGTAAACAAAAGAAACTTCAACGCCAAAGAAAATGTGTTACATGTGAAATTGATGCAATTTATTGCTTGAAGCTTTTTGTGTTGCATCTATTTATGACATTCATGGTCAAATTTGAATTTGGATTAATTTATCACAAAAAAAGGAATAGTACACCCAAAAATGATAATCATCCTATCATTTACTCACCATTATGTTGTCTCAAACTCATATATTTCCTCTGAGAAACACAAATGAAGATTTTTTTTTAAAGAGATATAACGTGTAAGTAAATGGGGTCCAACACTTTCAAGGTCCAAAAAGGACATAAAGGCATCATTAAGGTAATCCATACGACACGAGTGGTTTAATCCATGTCTTCTGAAGCGATACGAACAGTTTGGGTGAGAAAAAAGAAGAAGCAAAAATTCAGGCTGCTTCTCCTTTCTTAAATTGTGCATCCTCGTTACCTTGCTCCTGAAAGCCTGTGACCCGGAAACTGATCGAAGTCCGACCATCATTTTTTTTATTTTCTCCACTTTTTTCCCAATTTGTAACACCCAATTCCCAATGCGCTCCCAAGTCCTCGTGGTGGCGTAGTGACTTGCCTCAATCCGGGAGGCAGAGGATGAATCTCAGTTGCCTCCGCGTCTGAGACCGTCAATCCGCGCATCTTATCACGTGACTTGTTGAGCGCGTTACCATGGAGACGTAGTGCGTGTGGAGGCTTCACGCTATTCTCCGCGGCATCCACGCACAACTCACCACATGCCCCACCGAGAGTGAGAACCACATTATAGTGACCACGAGGAGGTTACCCCATGTGACTCTACCCTCCCTAGCAACCGGGCCAATTTGGTTGCTAAGGAGACCTGGCTGGAGTCACTCAGCATGCCCTGGATTCATACTCGCTGAGATACCCAGACCCCCGAAGTCTGCCACATTAAATAAATATTAATTCTCAAAATGCACCGCTAGGACCGAGGAAGCTTCCCAAGGAGGCACAGCAGCATCCTATGCGGAAGACTTTTGTGTCGAAACCCCTGACACACGCATAGGAAATTCTCACGTGCATTGTTTTACCAAAACGGTTCACTTTTGCCCTGTTCTCCTATGCACGTTCACGAGAGAAGCTTGTATACATATCCTTGCGCTTGACCGATACGCAGATACATTTTTCACAAGGACTGGCATGTGTGCAATACGACCGGAAGTTCTTGCGTTTACATGCACGTGAGCACGAGGATGCGTAAACAAGTTTCTCTCGTGAACGTCAAGAGACATGGATTAAACCTCCAGAGTTGTATGAAATACCTTTATGAGCTTTATAGAGCTTTGTACGGATAAAAGCACCTCATATCTCCATCAAAATATCTTCATTTGTGTTCCGCAGAAGAAAGAAAGATATATATGATTGCATAGGGGTGAGTAAATGATAGAATTATAATTTTTGAGTGAACAATGAGCGATTGTTGTACCTGCTCACACTACGATCTCTCAGTCGTTTGCTCTTCCTCCTCGCTGAACTGCTGGACAGACGCGAGTTTCTGCCCACAGAAGACAGAAAACCGTTGTGAGTCGAGTCCAGAACCCCTCCTGCACTGTGTGCTGAGAAAACATGACAACAAAGATACGATAATCTTACGCATTACACTGAGAGTTTTGTACGCCAATTACTTCCTGAAAGCACATGAGCCGCCCTGAAGCTCCAAACTGTCACATGACTCACCTGATCCTGGTGTAGATGTTCCTCCAAACAGAGCGTTTGGCAGCAGCTCCAGGCCGAGGTTCTTCTTGATAGACCTCCGTTTCTTATTGGAGAACCCGTGAGACTGTGCCGACTCCACAGGAAGTTTCCGCTTCGTGTTTGGAGTCATGATGACTGGAGTCGCCGTGGAGAACACTGAACAAACACAGAATTCGTTATGGAGATTACTCATTATTACTGTAGGATTTTCCCATTATTCTTTAGTTGCAAGTGGCCAGGCAATGCGTTCAACCAGGAGAAGGAAGCTCAAGCAATTTCAAAGCAAACGTTTCAGAGAGAGACGGTCTTAAATGGCAGCTAGTAACTTTGTACAAAAGCAAACACATCAGGAACTACTTGAGTAATGCAGCAAAGCAATGTGCCAACAGAAAGCCAAGTCAATAATGAAGAAAGGACCTAAAGATAGTGTTTGATTAGTAAGGATGAGAGTAGATATCTTCCAGCAGTTTTAATGTGATTCCAGAGCAGCTGAACTGCATTTACAGATGTGAACATTTACCCACCTGCTCCGTCAGATTGAGGCGTATTTGTTGGCGTTCTACTAGTTTTAAACTTATTCAGAGCTCCATTTACCACATCTGGAATACAAGATAAACCCACTCAACTAGAAGCCTTCAAATCATTATTAGCCATATCTGTTTCTCCTCAAGCTTGATGTGGTTATAACCCTTGATTGAGGATATTGTTATAAGGCCGTTCTCACCTCCTAAACTGCGTCTGTTGCTTTTCTTCAGGTCAGAGTGAGAGCTGCTCTCCTCTAGAGACACTGTAGATGGTGAGAACATCCCATAATCACAACCCAACATGGCCGGAACCTTCTCTATCAGGAACTGAGGAGCCACACCTACAAACAAGCACAGGACAATAAAAACATTCCCCATTCAACTGAAGGTACTGTCACATTGTTCAGCTCTTTTATAATGGCTAGAACGTCTCATCCAAGATTCATTAAGATCAAGATTTTAGAGCTGCATCGATCCGTTTTATAAAAGGTATTTTGTTCAAACAGGAAAAAGAATAATCCCTGTTAAATGTTCTGTGGATTTACATTTTGGTGGGCATCTAGTGGAGAAATTAGGATTGACAATTAAGCAGTTGTGACAGATATTACGCTAATGCCTCCAACAAACAAAACCGCACCCGATGCATGTATCACGATCTCTGTGAGCCAATGCCAATATCGGATCATTTAGAACAACATTTGCCGATACCGATAGTTTGATGGTTCTACTTTGTCACCGTGTTTCACGTCACGGATAATTAAAAAGGGCTAGATATTGATTCCGATTCGATTCTGACAGATGTCATTTTTATAATGTCACTTTTGCTTGCATTTGGAAGAAATTGTCTACCAACTAATGCTGTTAATTATACATGGGAACTATTACAAAAATATGAATTTTACTAAATGCATCTAGAAATATTGCACATGTGCAAATATTCATAATTTATCAAATTTTAGCTTATTAAAAAAGGTACAAATCCATGTATTCATTCAAAAAATATAAGGGCTTGAAATTGCATATATATATTTTTTATTGCATCTTTATTGATTACATGCATAATATATACTATTTTCAAGTATTTTCATTTATTTGAAGAACACGTGCTAAAACAGTAAGGTCTTTTAAGAATAGTGGCGGTGGTTCACTTTTATTGTGTAGAGAGAAAGATCTCTGGATTTATAATTCGATATCGGGACCGTTCAATTGAGGATTAAGATGTAGATGCCTCTACATGTCTTCTATGAGTCAGAGTAACTGGTCTCAGTTGTAAACAAAACACTGAGACAAAAAGGACATTATTAACTTGTATTAAATAAATTCTCAATAGTAAGATTTCACTATTAACAGAACTGTGATAAAGCTGAAGCAGCTTCCGTTTTACCTTTAAAGGCACAGTTCACCCAAAAATGTAAATTTTAGCATCATTTACTCACCCCACCCTCATGTCATCCCAGATGTGTTTGACTTTCTTTCTTCTGCAGAACACAAATTAAGATTTTTAGAAGAATATTTCAGCTCTGTAGGTCCATACAATACAAGTGAATGGTGACCAGAATTTTGAAGCTCCAAAAAGCACATAAAGGCAGCATAAAAGTAATCCACAAGTCTCCAGTGGTTTAATCCATGTCTTCAGAAGTGATATGATAGGTGTGGGTGTGAAACAGATCAATATTTAAGTTGTTTTCTACTATATATGTATATACTTTTTCTACTACTACGTATATAGTCACGTTTTCACTATGAGACCAGGTTGCAAGAAGAGTTTCTCACCCACACCCATCATATCACTTCTGAAGACATGGATTAAACCACTGGAGTCTTAAGTGAAAGTGAAAGTGTAGATTTATAGTAGAAAATGACTTAAATATTGATCTGTTTCTCACCCACACCTATCATATCACTTCTGAAGACATGGATTAAACCACTGGAGTCTTATGTGAAAGTGAAAGTGTAGATTTATAGTAGAAAATGACTTAAATATTGATCTGTTTCTCACCCACACCTATCATATCACTTCTGAAGACATGGATTAAACCACTGGAGCTTATGTGAAAGTGTAGATTTATAGTAGAAAATGACTTAAATATTGATCTGTTTCTCACCCACACCTATCATATCACTTCTGAAGACATGGATTAAACCACTGGAGTCTTATGTGAAAGTGAAAGTGTAGATTTATAGTAGAAAATGACTTAAATATTGATCTGTTTCTCACCCACACCTATCATATCACTTCTGAAGACATGGATTAAACCACTGGAGCTTATGTGAAAGTGTAGATTTATAGTAGAAAATGACTTAAATATTGATCTGTTTCTCACCCACACCTATCATATCACTTCTGAAGACATGGATTAAACCACTGGAGTCTTATGTGAAAGTGAAAGTGTAGATTTATAGTAGAAAATGACTTAAATATTGATCTGTTTCTCACCCACACCTATCATATCACTTCTGAAGACATGGATTAAACCACTGGAGTCTTATGTGAAAGTGAAAGTGTAGATTTATAGTAGAAAATGACTTAAATATTGATCTGTTTCTCACCCACACCTATCATATCACTTCTGAGACATGGATTAAACCACAGGAGTCTTAAGTGAAAGTGAAAGTGTAGATTTATAGTAGAAAATGACTTAAATATTGATCTGTTTCTCACCCACACCTATCATATCACTTCTGAAGACATGGATTAAACCACTGGAGTCTTATGTGAAAGTGAAAGTGTAGATTTATAGTAGAAAATGACTTAAATATTGATCTGTTTCTCACTCACACCTATCATATCACTTCTGAGACATGGATTAAACCACTGGAGTCTTATGTGAAAGTGAAAGTGTAGATTTATAGTAGAAAATGACTTAAATATTGATCTGTTTCTCACTCACACCTATCATATCACTTCTGAAGACATGGATTAAACCACTGGAGTCTTATGTGAAAGTGAAAGTGTAGATTTATAGTAGAAAACGACTTAAATATTGATCTGTTTCTCACCCACACCTATCATATCACATGGATTAAACCACTGGAGTCTTATGTGAAAGTGAAAGTGTAGATTTATAGTAGAAAATGACTTAAATATTGATCTGTTTCTCACCCACACCTATCATATCACTTCTGAAGACATGGATTAAACCACTGGAGTCTTAAGTGAAAGTGAAAGTGTAGATTTATAGTAGAAAATGACTTAAATATTGATCTGTTTCTCACCCACACCTATCATATCACTTCTGAAGACATGGATTAAACCACTGGAGTCTTATGTGAAAGTGAAAGTGTAGATTTATAGTAGAAAATGACTTAAATATTGATCTGTTTCTCACCCACACCTATCATATCACTTCTGAAGACATGGATTAAACCACTGGAGTCTTATGTGAAAGTGAAAGTGTAGATTTATAGTAGAAAATGACTTAAATATTGATCTGTTTCTCACCCACACCTATCATATCACTTCTGAAGACATGGATTAAACCACTGGATTACTTTTATGCTGCTTCAAAGTTCTGGTCACCATTCACTTGCATTGTATGGACCTACAGAGCTGAAACATTCTTCTAAAAATCTTAATTTGCGTTCTGTTGAAGAAAGAAAGTCACACACATCTGGGACGGCATGAGAGTGAGTAAATGAGAGAATTTTCTCTATTCCTTTAACAAACTTATCATATGCATTGCTGTGTTGAGCTTTAAGGCGAAATTTTTATAAAAGTTAACGGTAGATTCACCTTGTAAAATTCCACCTGTGCAAATCTTACAAATTACAACTACCCTGTCCTTGTCACCCATTTCAATGTAATTCCACACCGAGAGATGTTTTCTTTCACACAGCAGGAGTTTTAGGCTGATTGTCTGACGCATATTTCAATCGGCCAATGTCCGATGTTTGGCCGATACAGTAGATCGGTACGTCACTACAAAGCAGGTTTATAATAAGTCAGTAAAGTGATGTGTACCTAAGTGTTGAGCGTTGTCTATGAGACACTGCACAGCTGCTGTCTGATGCTTTAGTTTCTTCTCTGTGCTGCTGCTCAGTTTCTCTGTGCCGTCACCACAGTGAAAGAGATTCGGTGCAAATATGACAGCGAGATTACTGCTGTCCATCTTATTCTCAGCACAGCTGAAAGGAACAAGCAATACACACAGATTGAATGAGCAATACACACACTTTACACATGTTAAACCACCTGCTGCTAAACAACTTCTCAAAAGAAACCGCTGAGCCATAATTAGCATAACAACAGATTCAAGTCAGACAGAGTAATTGCTCTTTTTCACATCGTACCGTTGAGAGACACTCTTCAGGAAACTGCAGAAATAGCGCAGCGTGTTTAAATTCCTGTCGGGCAGCACACAGGACAGCAGAACCGTGGTTGAGGTCCTCTCCTCTTCGGTGGGCAGCTCCTGGGCCTTCAGGAAAGCACTGTGCAGATCTACGGTCAGAACTGGCTCGGGAAGCTCCCTGAAAAACTGTTTCAGAAGTCCAGCGACGTCCAGCGGCAGAGCAGTGGCCAGACAGTCCTCACCCTGGTCCAGTTTGCCCTTCAGGGTCACAACAGCACAGACATTGTTAAATAATGCCACCGGCCAAAGTCTCTACAGGAAATAAAACTCAAGTCATCACTCACCCGGAGGGTCTTGACCCGAACAACAGAGCCTGATTTTCTGAAGAGGCCCTCTGTGTCCAAATGCTCCATGAGGCTCGAACAAACATCTACTATAAAGCTGGAAGAGTTCACAAATTCGAGTTCATGCATGTGTGCAGTGCAGATGGCATGTTGCATTCTTATATTTACATTTTCAGTCATGCAAATTCAAATATTTGTGCAATTTAAACTGTTTAAAGAAACAGTGATTTTATGAACTCCAAGATCGATCATGCGTTTATCTGATCATCTAACCTTGATAAATCCCTATAGATCAACAGCTGATGTTGAGACTGCTGTGGGACGTATAGGCGTTAAGCTGTGAATTGGGCACAAATGCTTGAATAAACATGATATATAACAAAGTCTGGACTAGAGGTTGACTGATTGTGGATTTTGCCGAGACTAGAGCTACGGAGGTGGAAAAGGCCGATAATTGATTAATCTGCAGATAGTTTTTATAAATTGATTTATAGAATGTCTTTCATCACTATGACTGGTACATATATATATATATAGAGAGAGAGAGAGAGAGAGAGAGAGAGAGAGAGGCTACAAGACTACAAAATAAAACAATCCTAGATGCAGTTTATTGTGCAAGCCGATGATAACCAGAAAAAATAAAGATATGGAGCATAACGCAGGACCAGGGACTAAAAATAAAATGTTTTTCATTTCGGTTCATTCTGGCAAAAACTTTCAGTTTTCGCTCCCGCTCAGAAGTCTCATTTCCATATAGTGACCAGTTAGAACAAAATATAAAAGGACGGTTAATAACCGTTACTGACCCAAGTTTGGGACCAACATAAGCATCAAAATAAGAAAACAAATGTCGTAATGGCCATAGAAAAAGGTTAAGTTTATTTACCAAAATAAAGAAAAAGGCCAGGGTCAGTAACAATCACATTCTTATTTTAAATGTCAGTATTCTGCGCTAAGGGGTGGGAGAAATACCTGTTGCAGTGCTGCCAGATCTCACAAGAGGTCTGGAAAAAACAAGCCCAAAATAAGCCACTTGCCTCACCAACAAGAGTGAAAATAAGCAATTAATTTATTTCCTGTGTGGTGGATTTATCAGGATAGAAATCATCATAAAGTATGATTTTATTTCTGAGTCAAAACCCCACAGCATCAAATCCGTATTAATGCATCATATCTCACAATAATTGACTGAAGAAACAACTGAGAAATGTTCTTTTGACCTGTAATAATGTTTTGCTTATATTTATATATTTACATTTATGCATTTGGCAGACGCTTTTATCCAAAGTGACTTACAGTGCACTTATTACAAGGACACAATGATGGTGACTGTGGGGATCAAACCAGCAACCTTCTGAGTACTAATGTATTATAGAGAGCACTTATTACAGGGACAATCCCCCCGGAGCAACCTGGAGTTAAGGGCCTTTCTCAAGGACACAATGATGGTGACTGTGGGGATCAAACCAGCAACCTTCTGAGTACTAATGTATTATAGAGAGCACTTATTACAGGGACAATCCCCCCGGAGCAACCTGGAGTTAAGTGTCTTACTCAAGGACACAATGGTGGTGACTGTGGGGATCAAACCAGCAACCTTCTGATTACCAATGTATTATACAGTGCACTTATTACAGGCACAATCCCCCCGGAGCAACCTGGAGTTAAGTGTCTTACTCAAGGACACAATGGTGGTGACTGTGGGGATCAAACCAGCAACCTTCTGATTACCAATGTATTATACAGTGCACTTATTACACTTATTACAAGGACACAATGATGGTGACTGTGGGGATCAAACCAGCAACCTTCTGAGTACTAATGTATTATAGAGAGCACTTATTACAGGGACAATCCCCCCGGAGCAACCTGGAGTTAAGTGTCTTACTCAAGGACACAATGGTGGTGACTGTGGGGATCAAACCAGCAACCTTCTGATTACCAATGTATTATACAGTGCACTTATTACAGGCACAATCCCCCCGGAGCAACCTGGAGTTAAGTGTCTTACTCAAGGACACAATGGTGGTGACTGTGGGGATCAAACCAGCAACCTTCTGAGTACCAATGTATTATACAGTGCACTTATTACAGGGACAATCCCCCCGGAGCAACCTGGAGTTAAGTGTCTTACTCAAGTACACAATGGTGGTGACTGTGGGGATCGAACCAGCAACCTTCTGAGTACCAATGTATTATACAAAGCACTTATTACGGGGACAATCCCCCCGGAGCAACCTGGAGTTAAGTGCCTTACTCAATGACACAATGGTGGTGACTGTGGGGATCGAACCAGCAACC
>NC_068297.1:663935-764478 GCF_025860055.1 Xyrauchen texanus
GAATGTTACTTAACATGCAATGGCTATTCCATATGTTGCCTTAAATTCAACCTGTAGGGTAGTTTGAAGCATGAATATTGGTACTGACCTTTTGTGGGACTCTTGTTTAAAACAGCCGGACTAAACGCAGACTCACGGTGAAGATAAAACCGGTGCAGCTCTCTTGTGTTGCTAGGAGCCACCCTATGACCTCTGACCCCTTTGGCCCCAGTTGTGAATGTGTATTGACGTTCTGTTGAAATAGAGGCACCTGCTTTTTATTCTTTTGTTATGGTCTGATTCATGTCTGTTGCGTTAAATTACGAGGAACTGTTTGAACCCTTTACTGAAATAAATACCGCCAGTAAAAGAGTTTCTGGTCAATAATCTTTTTATTTCCGAGCATATATACATGCATAATATAATGACCATGTCAGTAACACTACAAATACACATTTTAATTATGAAAATAAAACTGTTAATAATAGTATTAATATTCATTTGTTATTAAAGCATTTTATTAAGCCACAATTCTTTTAGTAATATAAGCTTATTAGATAAAAATATAGATATTTACCCTCCAAAAGTCACAATGTTACAGCATTGTGCAATATGTGCAACATTAACAACACACAAAAATTATTACACACAATTACACAAACGTCACAATACATACATATATATATATATATTAACTTAGTGATTGTTAACAAGTGTAAAATTATATTTTCTTGATCCCTAAAACATCTTAAAGCACCATTTCCATGTTTATCCTCTATATCAATGAGATTTCAGCTAACATGTGTCTTTTCTATTCTTTCATAACCCTCAAAACAAAGACTGTGAAAAGAATACCTTAAAACCTCTTTGATTAATACATGTATTTTATAACATTGAAATTGAGTGCACAATATTTCTGGATGTCTAACTAGAATGTAGTGTTGTGGACGACTATATATTCTCCACTCATAGCAGCATGTGTACCTACATTAAACTGCCACTAGATGGTGAAAGAGACAAAACTGAAGGAGTGCTCACAGTATTTAGGACTAGTCAATAGAATATAACAAGTCCAGAATTCAATTAACATTAGTTCTTAAAAGTGCTATATTATTCATACATGAATATTTATTACATAAGCAATTAGACAGCACCGTCATGCAAATCACTGTTGCATAGCACTGATTGGTTGTTAAGCGGTTGTATTGGAGTCTCTGATGGAGGCGACCAGAGATGATGATGTTTCTGAACTTACAGACTCTCGGCTGGATTTCCCCAGACTGAAGCGCAGACGCAGAGATTTCCTCATGGGCTCTTTCTTATGGACTCTGGGAGAGAAACAGCCTGCTTTCCCGATTCAACTCTGAAATCAAGACAGAAGTACATTAACGAATAGGGAGATCCCATCACCGAGACGAGCACCACGTAAACAAAAGAAACTTCAACGCCAAAGAAAATGTGTTACATGTGAAATTGATGCAATTTATTGCTTGAAGCTTTTTGTGTTGCATCTATTTATGACATTCATGGTCAAATTTGAATTTGGATTAGTTTATCACAAAAAAAGGAAAAGTACACCCAAAAATGATAATCATCCTATCATTTACTCACCATTATGTTGTCTCAAACTCATATATTTCCTCTGAGAAACACAAATGAAGATTTTTTTTTAAAGAGATATAACGTGTAAGTAAATGGGGTCCAACACTTTCAAGGTCCAAAAAGGACATAAAGGCATCATTAAGGTAATCCATACGACACGAGTGGTTTAATCCATGTCTTCTGAAGCGATACGAACAGTTTGGGTGAGAAAAAAGAAGAAGCAAAAATTCAGGCTGCTTCTCCTTTCTTAAATTGTGCATCCTCGTTACCTTGCTCCTGAAAGCCTGTGACCCGGAAACTGATCGAAGTCCGACCATCATTTTTTTTATTTTCTCCACTTTTTTCCCAATTTGTAACACCCAATTCCCAATGCGCTCCCAAGTCCTCGTGGTGGCGTAGTGACTTGCCTCAATCCGGGAGGCAGAGGATGAATCTCAGTTGCCTCCGCGTCTGAGACCGTCAATCCGCGCATCTTATCACATGACTTGTTGAGCGCGTTACCGTGGAGACGTAGTGCGTGTGGAGGCTTCACGCTATTCTCCGCGGCATCCACGCACAACTCACCACACGCCCCACCGAGAGCGAGAACCACATTATAGTGACCACGAGGAGGTTACCCCATGTGACTCTACCCTCCCTAGCAACCGGGCCAATTTGGTTGCTAAGGAGACCTGGCTGGAGTCACTCAGCATGCCCTGGATTCATACTCGCTGAGATACCCAGACCCCCGAAGTCTGCCACATTAAATAAATATTAATTCTCAAAATGCACCGCTAGGACCGAGGAAGCTTCCCAAGGAGGCACAGCAGCATCCTATCGCGGAAGACTTTTGTGTCGAAACCCCTGACACACGCATAGGAAATTCTCACGTGCATTGTTTTACCAAAACGGTTCACTTTTGCCCTGTTCTCCTATGCACGTTCACGAGAGAAGCTTGTATACGTATCCTTGCGCTTGACCGATACGCAGATACATTTTTCACAAGGACTGGCATGTGTGCAATACGACCGGAAGTTCTTGCGTTTACATGCACGTGAGCACGAGGATGCGTAAACAAGTTTCTCTCGTGAACGTCAAGAGACATGGATTAAACCTCCAGAGTTGTATGAAATACCTTTATGAGCTTTATAGAGCTTTGTACGGATAAAAGCACCTCATATCTCCATCAAAAATCTTCA
This sequence comes from Xyrauchen texanus, assembly GCF_025860055.1. Lineage (NCBI taxonomy): Eukaryota > Metazoa > Chordata > Actinopteri > Cypriniformes > Catostomidae > Xyrauchen > Xyrauchen texanus. The sequence goes on from NC_068297.1 coordinate 666,695, forward strand.
TTTGTGTTCCATAGAAGAAAGAAAGATATATATGATTGCATAGGGGTGAGTAAATGATAGAATTATAATTTTTGAGTGAACAATGAGCGATTGTTGTACCTGCTCACACTACGATCTCTCAGTCGTTTGCTCTTCCTCCTCGCTGAACTGCTGGACAGACGCGAGTTTCTGCCCACAGAAGACAGAAAACCGTTGTGAGTCGAGTCCAGAACCCCTCCTGCACTGTGTGCTGAGAAAACATGACAACAAAGATACGATAATCTTCACGATTACACTGAGAGTTTTGTACGCCAATTACTTCCTGAAAGCACATGAGCCGCCCTGAAGCTCCAAACTGTCACATGACTCACCTGATCCTGGTGTAGATGTTCCTCCAAACAGAGCGTTTGGCAGCAGCTCCAGGCCGAGGTTCTTCTTGATAGACCTCCGTTTCTTATTGGAGAACCCGTGAGACTGTGCCGACTCCACAGGAAGTTTCCGCTTCGTGTTTGGAGTCATGATGACTGGAGTCGCCGTGGAGAACACTGAACAAACACAGAATTCGTTATGGAGATTACTCATTATTACTGTAGGATTTTCCCATTATTCTTTAGTTGCAAGTGGCCAGGCAATGCGTTCAACCAGGAGAAGGAAGCTCAAGCAATTTCAAAGCAAAAGTTTCAGAGAGAGACTGTCTTAAATGGCAGCTAGTAACTTTGTACAAAAGCAAACAGATCAGGAACTACTTGAGTAATGCAGCAAAGCAACGTGCCAACAGAAAGCCAAGTCAATAATGAAGAAAGGACCTAAAGATAGTGTTTGATTAGTAAGGATGAGCGTAGATATCTTCCAGCAGTTTTAATGTGATTCCAGAGCAGCTGAAATGCATTTACAGATGTGAACATTTACCCACCTGCTCCGTCAGATTGAGGCGTATTTGTTGGCGTTCTACTAGTTTTAAACTTATTCAGAGCTCCATTTACCACATCTGGAATACAAGATAAACCCACTCAACTAGAAGCCTTCAAATCATTATTAGCCATATCTGTTTCTCCTCAAGCTTGATGTGGTTATAACCCTTGATTGAGGATATTGTTATAATGCCGTTCTCACCTCCTAAACTGCGTCTGTTGCTTTTCTTCAGGTCAGAGTGAGAGCTGCTCTCCTCTAGAGACACTGTAGATGGTGAGAACATCCCATAATCACAACCCAACATGGCCGGAACCTTCTCTATCAGGAACTGAGGAGCCACACCTACAAACAAGCACAGGACAATAAAAACATTCCCCATTCAACTGAAGGTACTGTCACATTGTTCCGCTCTTTTATAATGGCTAGAACGTCTCATCCAAGATTCATTAAGATCAAGATTTTAGAGCTGCATCGATCCGTTTTATAAAAGGTATTTTGTTCAAACAGGAAAAAGAATAATCCCTGTTAAATGTTCTGTGGATTTACATTTTGGTGGGCATCTAGTGGAGAAATTAGGATTGACAATTAAGCAGTTGTGACAGATATTCGCTAATGCCTCCAACAAACAAAACCGCACCGATGCATGTATACGATCTCTGTGAGCCAATGCCAATATCGGATCATTTAGAACAACATTTGCCGATACCGATAGTTTGATGGTTCTACTTTGTCACCGTGTTTCACGTCACGGATAATTAAAAAGGGCTAGATATTGATTCCGATTCGATTCTGACAGATGTCATTTTTATAATGTCACTTTTGCTTGCATTTGGAAGAAATTGTCTCCCAACTAATGCTGTTATACATGGGAACTATTACAAAAATATGAATTTTACTAAATGCATCTAGAAATATTGCACATGTGCAAATATTCATAATTTATCAAATTTTAGCTTATTAAAAAGGTACAAATCCATGTATTCATTCAAAAATATAAGGTCTTGAAATTGCATATATATATTTTTTATTGCATCTTTATTGATTACATGCATAATATATACTATTTTCAAGTATTTTCATTTATTTGAAGAACACGTGCTAAAACAGTAAGGTCTTTTAAGAATAGTGGCGGTGGTTCACTTTTATTGTGTAGAGAGAAAGATCTCTGGATTTATAATAAGATATCGGGACCGTTCAATTGAGGATTAAGATGTAGATGCCTCTACATGTCTTCTATGAGTCAGAGTAACTGGTCTCAGTTGTAAACAAAACACTGAGACAAAAAGGACATTATTAACTTGTATTAAATAAATTCTCAATAGTAAGATTTCACTATTAACAGAACTGTGATAAAGCTGAAGCAGCTTCCGTTTTACCTTTAAAGGCACAGTTCACCCAAAAATGTAAATTTTAGCATCATTTACTCACCCCACCCTCATGTCATCCCAGATGTGTTTGACTATCTTTCTTCAACAGAACACAAATTAAGATTTTTAGAAGAATATTTCAGCTCTGTAGGTCCATACAATACAAGTGAATGGTGACCAGAATTTTGAAGCTCCAAAAAGCACATAAAGGCAGCATAAAAGTAATCCATAAGTCTCCAGTGGTTTAATCCATGTCTTCAGAAGTGATATGATAGGTGTGGGTGAGAAACAGATCAATATTTAGGTCATTTTCTACTATAAATCTACACTTTCACTTTCACATAAGACTCCAGTGGTTTAATCCATGTCTTCAGAAGTGATATGATTTTCTACTACTACTACGTATATAGTCACGTTTTCACTATGAGACCAGGTTGCAAGAAGAGTTTCTCACCCACACCCATCATATCACTTCTTCTTATGTGAAAGTGAAAGTGTAGATTTATAGTAGAAAATGACTTAAATGTTGATCTGTTTCTCACCCACACCTATCATATCACTTCTGAAGACATGGATTAAACCACTGGAGTCTTATGTGAAAGTGAAAGTGTAGATTTATAGTAGAAAATGACTTAAATATTGATCTGTTTCTCACCCACACCTATCATATCACTTCTGAAGACATGGATTAAACCACTGGAGTCTTAAGTGAAAGTGAAAGTGTAGATTTATAGTAGAAAATGACTTAAATATTGATCTGTTTCTCACTCACACCTATCATATCACTTCTGAAGACATGGATTAAACCACTGGAGTCTTATGTGAAAGTGAAAGTGGAGATTTATAGTAGAAAATGACTTAAATGTTGATCTGTTTCTCACCCACACCTATCATATCACTTCTGAAGACATGGATTAAACCACTGGAGTCTTAAGTGAAAGTGAAAGTGTAGATTTATAGTAGAAAATGACTTAAATATTGATCTGTTTCTCACTCACACCTATCATATCACTTCTGAAGACATGGATTAAACCACTGGATTCTTGTGTATTACTTTTATGCTGCCTTTACGTTCTTTTTGGAGCTTCAAAGTTCTGGTCACCATTCACTTGCATTGTATGGACCTACAGAGCTGAAATATTCTTCTAAAAATCTTAATTTGCGTTCTGCAGAAGAAAGAAAGTCAAACACATCTGGGATGGCATGAGAGTGAGTAAATGAGAGAATTTTCTCTATTCCTTTAACAAACTTATCATATGCATTGCTGTGTTGAGCTTTAAGGCGAAATTTTTATAAAAGTTAACGGTAGATTCACCTTGTAAAATTCCACCTGTGCAAATCTTACAAATTACAACTATCCTGTCCTTGTCACCCATTTCAATGTAATTCCACACGAGAGATGTTTTCTTTCACACAGCAGGAGTTTTAGGCTGATTGTCTGACGCATATTTCAATCGGCCAATGTCCGATGTTTGGCCGATACAGTAGATCGGTACGTCACTACAAAGCAGGTTTATAATAAGTCAGTAAAGTGATGTGTACCTAAGTGTTGAGCGTTGTCTATGAGACACTGCACAGCTGCTGTCTGATGCTTTAGTTTCTTCTCTGTGCTGCTGCTCAGTTTCTCTGTGCCGTCACCACAGTGAAAGAGATTCGGTGCAAATATGACAGCGAGATTACTGCTGTCCATCTTATTCTCAGCACAGCTGAAAGGAACAAGCAATACACACAGATTGAATGAGCAATACACACACTTTACACATGTTAAACCACCTGCTGCTAAACAAATTCTCAAAAGAAACCGCTGAGCCATAATTAGCATAACAACAGATTCAAGTCAGACAGAGTAATTGCTCTTTTTCACATCGTACCGTTGAGAGACACTCTTCAGGAAACTGCAGAAATAGCGCAGCGTGTTTAAATTCCTGTCGGGCAGCACACAGGACAGCAGAACCGTGGTTGAGGTCCTCTCCTCTTCGGTGGGCAGCTCCTGGGCCTTCAGGAAAGCACTGTGCAGATCTACGGTCAGAACTGGCTCGGAAGCTCCCTGAAAAACTGTTTCAGAAGTCCAGCGACGTCCAGCGGCAGAGCAGTGGCCAGACAGTCCTCACCCTGGTCCAGTTTGCCCTTCAGGGTCACAACAGCACAGACATTGTTAAATAATGCCACCGGCCAAAGTCTCTACAGGAAATAAAACTCAAGTCATCACTCACCCGGAGGGTCTTGACCCGAACAACAGAGCCTGATTTTCTGAAGAGGCCCTCTGTGTCCAAATGCTCCATGAGGCTCGAACAAACATCTACTATAAAGCTGGAAGAGTTCACAAATTCGAGTTCATGCATGTGTGCAGTGCAGATGGCATGTTGCATTCTTATATTTACATTTTCAGTCATGCAAATTCAAATATTTGTGCAATTTAAACTGTTTAAAGAAACAGTGATTTTATGAACTCCAAGATCGATCATGCGTTTATCTGATCATCTAACCTTGATAAATCCCTATAGATCAACAGCTGATGTTGAGACTGCTGTGGGACGTATAGACGTTAAGCTGTGAATTGGGCACAAATGCTTGAATAAACATGATATATAACAAAGTCTGGACTAGAGGTTGACTGATTGTGGATTTTGCCGAGACTAGAGCTACGGAGGTGGAAAAGGCCGATAATTGATTAATCTGCAGATAGTTTTTATAAATTGATTTATAGAATGTCTTTCATCACTATGACTGGTACATATATATATATATATGAGAGAGAGAGAGAGAGAGAGAGAGAGAGAGGCTACAAGACTACAAAATAAAACAATCCTAGATGCAGTTTATTGTGCAAGCCGATGATAACCAGAAAAAATAAAGATATGGAGCATAACGCAGGACCAGGGACTAAAAATAAAATGTTTTTCATTTCGGTTCATTCTGGCAAAAACTTTCAGTTTTCGTTCCCGTTCAGAAGTCTCATTTCCATATAGTGACCAGTTAGAACAAAATATAAAAGGACGGTTAATAACCGTTACGACCCAAGTTTGGGACCAACATAAGCATCAAAATAAGAAAACAAATGTCGCAATGGCCATAGAAAAAAGGTTAAGTTTATTTACCAAAATAAAGAAAAAGGCCAGGGTCGTAACAATCACATTCTTATTTTAAATGTCAGTATTCTGCGCTAAGGGGTGGGAGAAATACCTGTTGCAGTGCTGCCAGATCTCACAAGAGGTCTGGAAAAAACAAGCCCAAAATAAGCCACTTGCCTCACCAACAAGAGTGAAAATAAGCAATTAATTTATTTCCTGTGTGGTGGATTTATCAGGATAGAAATCATCATAAAGTATGATTTTATTTCTGAGTCAAAACCCGACAGCATCAAATCTGTATTAATGCATCATATCTAACAATAATTGACTGAAGAAACAACTGAGAAATGTTCTTTTGACCTGTAATAATGTTTTGCTTATATTTATATATTTACATTTATGCATTTGGCAGACGCTTTTATCCAAAGTGACTTACAGTGCACTTATTACACTTATTACAAGGACACAATGATGGTGACTGTGGGGATCAAACCAGCAACCTTCTGAGTACTAATGTATTATAGAGAGCACTTATTACAGGGACAATCCCCCCGGAGCAACCTGGAGTTAAGTGTCTTACTCAAGGACACAATGGTGGTGACTGTGGGGATCGAACCAGCAACCTTCTGAGTACCAATGTATTATACAAAGCACTTATTACAGGGACAATCCCCCCGGAGCAACCTGGAGTTAAGTGTCTTACTCAAGGACACAATGGTGGTGACTGTGGGGATCAAACCAGCAACCTTCTGAGTACCAATGTATTATACAGAGCACTTATTACAGGGACAATCCCCCCGGAGCAACCTGGAGTTAAGTGTCTTACTCAAGGACACAATGATGGTGACTGTGGGGATCAAACCAGCAACCTCCTGATTACCAGCTATGTGCTTCAGCCCACAACACCACTCACAAGATACACTTTTGCTTGGATTAGTCGTGCATGTACAGTATATGTAGTAATTATATACAGTTATTAAAAATGTCTTCATTCACAGAATGCAACATCCACAACGTGCGATTAGGCAAATAAATGTGTGATGCTGCAGTTTCCTTCAGGATCAAAGCACATGTTTCATTTTTCAGTCAACATGAAGCGGCGTAATTCCCCCCAAAATATTGTGAATAAACCCTTTGGTGTCATGAAAACATTATCGGAACAAAATTAACCGGTTATAACTGGTTACAGCATCTAAAAATAACGTTTCCACTCCGGAACAATCGAATATCACTTTGTTCCCGTTTTTTATTTCTTGAATCATTTTTAGTCCCTGTGCAGGACCATGAACACGCCCGAAAAACACCCACTTATTCCAGGACTCTTATTTTGAAATGACAGAGACCTCTGTTACAATGCTCTATAGTGAAGCATTTACCAAATTAAGCTTTTTATATCTTATATAGTCACCAGATTAAGGGTTTTGTGTGTGTGTGTGTGTGTGTATATATAAGGGTTAGGTTAGGGTTATATATATATATCCAGATGAGGTACAGTATGGTGCATATTCCTATATAGTCGCTCGAAGGAAAAAAAACACTATCTGCAACTATCGGTATCGCTTTTTGCTGATAAAAGTGGAGTAGTGGTGGTGTAGTGGTCTAAAGCACATAACTGGTAATCAGAAGGTTGCTGGTTTGATCCCCACAGTCACCACCATTGTGTCCTTGAGTAAGACACTTAACTCCAGGTTGCTCCGGGGGGATTGTCCCTGTAATAAGTGCACTGTAAGTCGCTTTGGATAAAAGCGTCTGCCAAATGCATAAATGTAAATGATAACCGATAGTTCCAATCCGATAGCACCGATTAATCGAAACCAATATATCAGTCTACCTCTAGTCTGGACACAAACTAACAGTCTGACAGACATTAGGGAGTCAAATGTTTTTACTTGCACAAACAGGCATCTGTAAGTAATTTCAGACTGTGGGTCTTACCAGGGTATGTCTCCATAGTCCAGCACATGGCAGTGTGGCAGACTTTCTAGTGCAACCCCAAACACCCTCACCTAGAATGGGAAAAATGATCGTTATAACATGGTTATAAATCAGCTTGGTTCAAACATGTCTTTACAGGAGCACATTAACTGAGCTCAATGTAATTTCATAGCCATAGGGCTCAAGTCTGTTTGAGACGCAACGGTTCAGGTATTTACAGTTCGAGGAGTAACCTGCATTCATGAAGAAGATATGAACAAGTCAAGCTCTGTCCGTTTTGAAAATCAACAGCAGCTCAACAGCATTTCCCCTCATGATTGAGCTAATGTAATTTATACACACGTGAAAGAAAATATGCAGCGAGAAAAATCACCTCAAACATAAGCCGATCAGACTCAATAAAACTCTCACAAGACCAGAATCAAACCGTTAGAGTTCAGTGGCTGGAATTGTCACATTGTTCTTTGACTTCACGTACAATAACAAGCCATATGCATGTAAAGCTGAAGTCAGCTTCATGCACAGTATACAGGGTTTGTTGTTGTTTGAAGTGCTATTGCTAAAATATATTGATATACTATATATAGTCAATATTATTGTCTGTGCTTATGGTGACCTGCAATTAATGACTGATGGTTGTATCTTGAATCAAAATATTTTAAAGGGACAGTTCACCCAAAAATGAAATTTGTCACATCATTTACTCATCCTCATGTCATCCCAGATGTGTGTGACTGACTTTCTTCTGCAGAACACAAATTAAGATTTTTAGAAGAATATTTCAGCTCTGTAGGTCCATACAATGCAAGTGAATGGTGACCAGAACTTTGAAGCAGCATAAAAGTAATCCAGTGGTTTAATCCATGTCTTCTGGAGCAATCTGATTGGTTTAGGGTGAGAAACAGATCATTTTCACTGCAAATCTTAACATCAGCAGTCTCCTTGGCAATCATGATTTCAAGCTCAGTAACACTTCCTAGCACCAGCTAGCGCTCTGCACATGCGTCAAGCACTAGGAAGTGTAATCGAGCTTGAAATTATGATCGTGCCTAGAAACTGCAATGGAAAGATGAACAGTGGAAAGGGAAATATATTTTAATTTCTTCTCTACCAAAACCAATTAGACCTCAAAATACATGGATTAAACCACTGGATTACTTTTATGCTGCCTTTATGTGATTTTTGGAGCTTCAAAGTTCTGGTCACCATTCACTTGCATTGTATGTACCTACAGAGCTGAAATATTCTTCTAAAAATCTTCATTTATATTATGTTCCATATACTAAATGCCTTTATTTTTTGGATTATCACAGTCTGGGATGTCATTGATTTTTATGCATTATAATATTTTGTGTAGATTAAAAACAAACTCACACTCAGAGGTCCTTACATGACAAAAATGTCAGCTTGAAAACTCCAATAAAAATATTATATATTAATATTATTTTCCACTTTCACTCACTTAGAATTTTTAAAAAATTAGTCCTGATTATAACTACCAAATGTTTATTTATTTTCGGGATTTTAACCCTTTAAATGCCAGTTTGTTTACATAATCCCAGTTCATTTATACAAACACACACACAATTCTATTTCCTGTACACAATGTGTTATAGATGTGTTATAGGAACTGAGGTTACATCTGAATCCTCTAATATTCACCATAAATCACATATTTGAAGCGGTTTATGAACTCACCGTGTTGACCGATGTCTGTTTGATCCTGTTTTTATTCCAGTTTTTTATTTTAATCCCATAAACGGACCGAAGATACTGAACGACCGCGAGACGAACCACATTTCTCTCTAAAACCTTCATTATTGCCTTTTAAAATACTTTTAAACTACTCAGAATTCAAAATATGAAGAGACGCGTGCCAAAACAGTGTTTGAAATGTAAAAATAAGCGAACTATGCGTAAAAACAATGCGCTGAATACACAAACTCTGGTGGTTATTATAATATTCTCATTTCCGCCACACGGATTTCAATAAAAAACACCAAAACAACAACAAAAGTCACCAAACATGTCTAACATTTCATGTGCAGGATTCTGTTGCATGTTTACGTCATAATAACCGTGTAAACATCTAAAAATCCCATGTAAATCCAGTGTTTATGTCTGCACGTCTTCACAACGGCAGCTGGGGAAAAAAGGCATTCAAATTTCGCTCTGCCTACGTCACGCTAGCATTTCCTGCACTCCGATAGGTTCAGGAGGAGTCACGTGATGTTTCCGTCTCATATGGCCCCGCCCCTCTCACTCTCCTCTTCTGCTGCGTCACTTGAGTGACACGCGTGATCGATGGCGCAGCAAAGGCGTGAGTTCTGAATAAAGTTGCATGTTTATGCACGCGTCACACACACGTCATGAATCTACTAGAGCTGGAGATTTTTTGTTTTAGAAAAAAGAGCTTAACTTGAGCTATTCGGACTTTGAACAATTGGACAACATTTCTCTAATGCAGCAAATAACATATAAAAATAACATTATTATTCTTTCAATTTTTTTCACCTGGGTTTCAACAAAAAAAAAAAAAATATATATATATATATGACCATTGTTTACAGTGAGCACATGTGTACAGTCATTTACAGACAGTTTCTCTCATTATTTACTCACCCTCATGTCATCCCAGATGTGTGTGACTGACTTTCTTCTGCAGAACACAAATGAAGATTTTTAGAAGAATATTTCAGCTCTGTAGGTCCATACAATGCAAGTGAATGGTGACCAGAACTTTGAAGCCCCAAAAAGCACATAAATGCAGCATAAAAGTTATCCATAAGACTCCAGTGTAGGGCTGTCATAATGATGAAATTTGGCTGACGAATATTTGTCAAACGAATAATTGCGATTATGACGATTTATTGTCTGTTTTAGGGCTTTTACAATTAATTGTCATATAAGTTGACAGATTTCATAAGCTGTGTGTGTGCTGCTTCATACACTTTAAGATGATTTAACTTCAAATATATAAATAAAAAAATATAATAGGATTTATTATTTATTTTTAAGGCTTTCAAAATTTATGAATGACATAAAAAATAAATAAATATATTTTTGCTCAACTTTAGCTTTGGTCAATTTTACGTTGACACAGTTGTTTTTGGAACTTATAAAAAATATAATATAAAATGTATATTTGATCAAATCTTTGTAATATATTTACATTTATGCATTTGGCAGATGCTTTTATCCAAAGCGACTTACAGTACACTTATTACAGGGACAATCCCCCCGGAGCAACCTGGAGTAAGTGTCTTACTCAAGGACACAATGGTGGTGACTGTGGGGATCAAACCAGCAACCTTCTGATTACCAATGTATTATACAGAGCACTTATTACAGGGACAATCCCCCCGGAGCAACCTGGAGTTAAGTGTCTTACTCAAGGACACAATGGTGGTGACTGTGGGGATCGAACCAGCAACCTTCTGATTACCAATGTATTATACAGAGCACTTATTACAGGGACAATCCCCCCGGAGCAACCTGGAGTTAAGTGTCTTACTCAAGGACACAATGGTGGTGACTGTGGGGATCGAACCAGCAACCTTCTGATTACCAATGTATTATACAGAGCACTTATTACAGGGACAATCCCCCCGGAGCAACCTGGAGTTAAGTGTCTTACTCAAGGACACAATGGTGGTGACTGTGGGGATCGAACCAGCAACCTTCTGATTACCAATGTATTATACAGTGCACTTATTACAGGGACAATCCCCCCGGAGCAACCTGGAGTTAAGTGTCTTACTCAAGGACACAATGGTGGTGACTGTGGGGATCGAACCAGTGACCTCCTGATTACCAGTTATGTGCTTTAGTCCACTACGCCACCACCCCTCCTTTGGCTTTAAAAAGGAGTTTGTTAACTTGAGCTCTGACCTTTTGACCCCAATGTATGCCAAAGTACCACTACTACGGTAGTACCATCACTGTTACATGCCACCACAGTTCTAAGACTTATAAGCAGCCTTCATTTTCAACATTAAGTAAATATTCACTCAATATTAAATGTTTTAATTTGTTTTGTTCAAGATAATATAAAGTAATGCATTATGGGTTGAACAGGCAAGTGACCACACAGCCGACTGTTATTGGTTAGCAGTTATTTGTTTTTATTACAACAACACATGTATATACAGTAAAAGAGACAGGGCAGATCGGCTGAGACTGAGAGATTGGCGATGGTTTAGAAGCACTTCCTGTGGACGATGGATGGACCAGCCTCATCATACTCCTGCTTGGTGATCCACATCTGCTGGAAGGTGGACAGGGAAGCCAGGATGGAGCCACCGATCCAGACAGAGTACTTACGCTCAGGAGGAGCAATGATCTAGAGAGAGGCGGGAGAAGTATGAGCACGCTTCCTTCAAATTGTAATGGTGTAAATGTTCAAATCTCAATGCCTGAACCAAACCAGAAGTGCCAAAAGTGAGCCAGATTTGGCCCACATCTGGTTGCTATCTGGGACTGTATGCTTGTGCATCAGTGTCTATGTTCCTCACCTTGATCTTCATGGTGCTGGGGGCCAGGGCAGTGATCTCCTTCTGCATACGGTCAGCAATACCAGGGTACATGGTGGTACCACCGGACAAGACGTTGTTGGCGTACAGATCCTTGCGGATGTCAATGTCGCACTTCATGATGCTGTTGTAGGCAGTCTCATGGATACCGGCAGACTCCATACCTGAGGTGCGACAAGATTTTTAGGATCAAAAGGTGCGTTTCCAATAACAAAAACACAAGTTGGGGATCTTCTTCCCCAATGAAACTCACCAATGAAGGAAGGCTGGAAGAGAGTCTCGGGACAGCGGAAACGCTCGTTACCGATGGTGATGACCTGACCGTCAGGCAGCTCGTAGCTCTTCTCCAGGGAGGAGGAGGAGGCAGCGGTGGCCATCTCGTTCTCGAAGTCCAGAGCCACATAGCAGAGCTTCTCCTTGATGTCTCGCACGATCTCACGCTCAGCTGAGGAGAGACAAGTTCAGAGAATATGAAGCTGCTGAATCAACGGCGCCACGACAAAATGAAGCACATTTACACGAGTTGTGAGCTTGCAGATTTAATGTTATGAGGTAAAAATGCAAAGCACCACAAAATAAAACAAATACAGCACATCTTTCTATCTAGTTGTCTCGAAAACAAACACACAACAGGACCATTGTAATATGAAGATCCCAGTTCACCAACGAATGACTCTTATGAACTGGTTCTTTGAATGACTTGGTGAAAAAGACTCACAAACTCCTGAGTTAGTCTATCGGTTTGAATCATGATTTGAATCATTCTAACGAATCATTTTGTTAGAATGATTCAATTGGATGATTCTGATTCATTATCAAATGACTCTTTGTAAAGTGACTCCCAGTTCGTTGAATGACTTGATCAAGAAGACTCACTAACTCCCACAATTTATTGGTTTGAATCATGATTTGAATCATTCTAACGAATCATTTTGTTAGAATGATTCAATCGGATTATTCTGATTCATTAACGAATGGCGGTTCGTGAATGATTCCCATTTTGTCAAATGACTCGATCAAAAAGACTCACTAACTCCCACAAGTTATTGGTTTGAATCATGGTTTGAATCGTTCTAACGAATCATTTTGTTAGAATGATTCAATCGGATGATTCTGATTCATGATCAAATTACTCTTCGTGAATGACTCCCAGTTCTTCAAATGACTCGATCAGAAAGACTCACAAACTCCAGATTTATAGGTTTGAATCATTATTTGAATCGTTCTAACGAATCATTTGGTTAGAATGATTAAATCAGATGATTCTGATTCATGATCAAATGACTCTTCGTGAATGACTCCCAGTTCTTCAAATGACTCGATCAGAAAGACTCACAAACTCCTGAGTTATAGGTTTGAATCATTATTTGAATCGTTCTAACAAATCACTTAGTTAGAATGATTAAATCAGATGATTCTGATTCATGATCAAATGACTCTTCATGAATGACTCGATCAGAAAGACTCACAAACCCCTGAGTTATTGGTTTTAACCATGATTTGAATCATTCTAACAAATTATTTTGTTAGAATGATTCAATCAAATTATTCTAATTCATGAACGAATGGCTCTTCGTGAATATCAAATAATATTATAAAAAAATATGTGCAACCCAAGTAATGTACTTAAATGTAATTTAATTTAAATTCAGTAGCTGTAATCTGATTGCAATGATTGTAATTTAAATTGTAATGCATTACACTACTATTTGAATTTAAAAGTAATAATATTAAGGTAATTAATTACTTTGAAAATCAGATTTCACACAACTAAAGCAGTTCTGAGAATGATGGTTATTGATCGATATTTTCATTTTTGACCAGGTAAAAGGTTTTTAAAATATGTTCTGTCACCTGTTTACAGTATAGCGATGCCCGATTCGCAAATGAATCACTCGTTTGAGTCTCAGCCCCCCTAATATTGTCAGAGCCTACAGTCACTCACCAGTTGTAACGAAAGAGTAGCCTCTCTCAGTCAGGATCTTCATGAGATAGTCAGTCAGATCACGACCAGCCAAGTCCAGACGCATGATGGCGTGGGGCAGAGCGTAACCCTCATAGACGGGCACGTTGTGGGTCACACCGTCACCAGAGTCCAGCACGATACCTGCAGAGAATACCTTGAGCTTAAGCGAACAGAAATCACCCGCGAGCAGATGTCATGTTGTAAATAACAGTCGTGACAACAAATGGTTCGTTCACACCTGACAGTCAGAGCTTTCTGCAAATCCTAAACAATGCATCGATCATTCATGCTATCTCTCAGATAACAGAGCTAGGGCTCATCTTAACCTTACATCCTGTTCAAGAATATTGATTATTGATTATAAAAGCTCACCAGTGGTACGGCCGGAGGCGTACAGGGACAGCACAGCCTGGATGGCCACATACATGGCAGGGACGTTGAAGGTCTCAAACATGATCTGCAAGAGGACATAAGAGGAGCTGATCAGACTATAAAGACTCCACGAGGACTCTTGTGTGGCGTGTGGTGGTGATGACATCATCAGTACCTGTGTCATCTTCTCCCTGTTGGCCTTGGGGTTGAGAGGGGCCTCAGTGAGCAGTGTTGGGTGCTCCTCAGGGGCCACACGCAGCTCATTGTAGAAGGTGTGGTGCCAGATCTGAAGACCACCAACAATCATGTTAATCACAACGAAAGATCAGAAAGTATCAATGCCAACATGCATTGGATTTTGAATCAATACTGTTCAGAATGAGCCCATGACATCACACCTTCTCCATGTCGTCCCAGTTAGTGATGATGCCGTGCTCGATGGGGTACTTCAGAGTCAGGATACCTCTCTTGCTCTGAGCCTCATCACCTACGTAGCTGTCTTTTTGACCCATACCGACCATCACACCCTGATGGAGAGACAACCAGGTAAGTGAATGACTTATTTTGCACATAAACTAAACTTTAACTGGACATGAACAGCTGGCATACAGGAGAGGATTTCCTCTATAACGGCTGTTTGATTGTTCTGCAGATGTGTTCACACCTGGTGACGGGGCCTTCCAACAATGGAAGGGAAGACAGCACGGGGAGCGTCATCTCCGGCAAATCCAGCCTTGACCAAGCCAGAGCCGTTGTCGCACACAAGGGCGGTAGTCTCCTCGTCGTCGCACATGGTTGGTGTTCTGGTTGGTCTGTGAAGGAAACAACACTCGGTCAATGATGGAGACACACAGAGCCAGTAGACACTTTTACTTTAGTGGAAAATCTAACAAGTAATAATTGACAATGATAAACATGGTGCACTACACTGACTCATGTGCACTACACTGACTCATGTGCACTACACTGACTCATGGTGCACTACACTGACTCATGTGCACTACACTGACTCATGTGCACTACACTGACTCATGGTGCACTACACTGACTCATGGTGCACTACACTGACTCATGTGCACTACACTGACTCATGGTGCACTACACTGACTCATGTGCACTACACTGACTCATGGTGCACTACACTGACTCATGTGCACTACACTGACTCATGGTGCACTACACTGACTCATGTGCACTACACTGACTCATGGTGCACTACACTGACTCATGGTGCACTACACTGACTCATGGTGCACTACACTGACTCACGTGCACTACACTGACTCATGGTGCACTACACTGACTCATGTGCACTACACTGATAAACATGGTGCACTACACTGACTCATGGTGCACTACACTGACTCATGTGCACTACACTGACTCATGGTGCACTACACTGACTCATGTGCACTACACTGACTCATGGTGCACTACACTGACTCATGTGCATTACACTGACTCATGTGCACTACACTGACTCATGTGCACTACACTGATAAACATGGTGCACTACACTGACTCATTGTGCACTACACTGACTCATGTGCACTACACTAATAAACATGGTGCACTACACTGACTCATGGTGCACTACACTGACTCATGGTGCACTACACTGACTCATGTGCACTACACTGATAAACATGGTGCACTACACTGACTCATGGTGCACTACACTGACTCATGTGCACTACACTAATAAACATGGTGCACTACACTGACTCATGGTGCACTACACTGACTCATGGTGCACTACACTGACTCATGTGCACTACACTGACTCATGTGCACTACACTGACTCATGTGCACTACACCGACTCATGGTGCACTACACTGACTCATGTGCACTACACTGACTCATGTGCACTACACTGATGAACATGGTGCACTACACTGACTCATGGTGCACTACACTGACTCATGTGCACTACACTGACTCATGTGCACTACACTGATAAACATGGTGCACTACACTGACTCATGGTGCACTACACTGACTCATGTGCACTACACTAATAAACATGGTGCACTACACTGACTCATGGTGCACTACACTGACTCATGGTGCACTACACTGACTCATGTGCACTACACTGACTCATGTGCACTACACTGACTCATGGTGCACTACACTGACTCATGTGCACTACACTAATAAACATGGTGCACTACACTGACTCATGGTGCACTACACTGACTCATGGTGCACTACACTGACTCATGTGCACTACACTGACTCATGTGCACTACACTGACTCATGGTGCACTACACTGACTCATGTGCACTACACTAATAAACATGGTGCACTACACTGACTCATGGTGCACTACACTGACTCATGGTGCACTACACTGACTCATGTGCACTACACTGACTCATGGTGCACTACACTGACTCATGTGCACTACACTGACTCATGTGCACTACACTGACTCATGGTGCACTACACTGATAAACATGGTGCACTACACTGACTCATGGTGCACTACACTGACTCATGTGCACTACACTGACTCATGGTGCACTACACTGATAAACATGGTGCACTACACTGACTCATGGTGCACTACACTGACTCATGTGCACTACACTGACTCATGGTGCACTACACTGATAAACATGGTGCACTACACTGACTCATGGTGCACTACACTGACTCATGGTGCACTACACTGACTTATGTGCACTACACTGATAAACATGGTGCACTACACTGACTCATGTGCACTACACTGACTCATGGTGCACTACACTGACTTATGTGCACTACACTGATAAACATGGTGCACTACATCATAGGTACAATTTACTATATATTATACTGTATTTACTGTATATTATTGTGGGAGGGCGGGACCGGGTGTGTCAAATCAAATCAAATCATTTTATAGGATCACAACCTGGCCCGCCCTCCACTCCACTGCATTACATTTACTAAAACCAAAAAACAAACAAACAAGTTTGTACTCAGTATTTTTGTCTTATTTTCTGGATTAATATATCTTTACATCCTTAAAACAGGAAAGAAAATGCTTGATAAGCAGAACGGCATTAGGTATTAAGTCTCGTTTTCAAAGAGATCTTACAAAATTAGCTTGAGACAAGAAAAAACGATTTGCCAACGGATTAAGAAAAATTAAAATAAAATAAATAAATCCCATTTGCAAATAGTTTTTTCTTGTTATAAGCAGAAATGATCATTTAGATTTACATTAACTTAATAAGCTAATAATGATAGACTACACTATTTTGAGAGGAAATGTGATATAAATCATCGTAGTAGAATTGACAGTTTAGTATAAATATTATGTAACAGTAGAATTTTAAATAATAATTGAAATCATCTTGGTTACGGAATGCTTAAAGCTCTCAGCGACAGGTGTTCCTTCTCTGTCTCTCGCTCTCCTCTTGCCCCTGTAGGGTAACTGAAATCGAATCTCTCGTGTCCAGGCAGCTCAAGACTTCCAGTGTGTAATTCTAGAGAAAGGATATAGTCTAACTGGAGGACAAACACTCTATGTAAAGCTGCACCTCTCTCACACTTCCTTAGCACGCTCTGTTTGCAGCTGTCATCACTTTGCATCACAGCAGCTTTACAGCTTCACTCCATTCATGCCATGTTGCACTATGATGCTTCAATATCACATGAAAAACATTTACTCAGGCCGCTAGCAGTGAGCCTCTCAGTCTGAAGCTAATCTATCATTATCTCCTCCCCAAAAACTTTACATTAACAACATTAGTATGGTCTTTTAATACTTTCATACAATCTAAAAACTCACTAAAATCCGCCTGCTTCACCTGCCCCATACTTTACTGATGCTAATTAGACAACTTAGCAATACATTTCACACTTGTAATCTAACCACAGTCGTTATAATCTCAAGTGTAAAACATCTCAACCAAAATTCAAAGTTCAATCAAAGTTCAGATTTGAGTTGGACTCACCAAGTTGTTCTCACAAGACTGATGCTTCCACTGGGACAGGGAGGCAAGGCGCGGGACCCCCTTTAAATAAGACTGGCTCCTGGGGGTCGGGGCGGAGCATCTGGTTCACACAAGCCCAAATAAGAGTATACAAGAAAAAATCATTAAGAGACAATAAGCCCCTCCACCCATGAATCTGATCTGCCGGGGTGGATTGGGCCTCCCTAAAATTAAGAAAGAATTCCTTAGAAATAGCGGCCGAGTGCCAATAATCTCTGACATGAATACTTCATCTAAGATTTCAGTTTCAGGGTTAAATACAGACAGATTCAGCTGTCTGCACATGTCATGTGACTGATTCATATGAAACGCAACAGTGTTGATATTTGCACAACCAAACACCCAACATTTATTTTGCAATAGTTCGCAGACCTCATGCGCCAAGATTATTGAAATCACAAATTGTGACATGCATCTTATGGTATTTAATTTTATATTAATTATTATTATTTAAATATTTAATAGAATTTGTATTCATATAAATAAATAAAAAACATAACTATATTTATATTTTATTAATTAATAATTAATTTAATATATAAAATGTAATTTAATTGTTATTTAATTATTATTATTCATTACTATAATTATTAGCAATAATTTTTTTTAAATAATGCAATAGTTATAATTAATTAAAGATGAATGTATTATTTTATATTTTACTTTTTTAAGGGTTGTTACTCTTTATTGCATAAAAGAAGGGGCATAGCATCCATTATAACTACTGTATGTGAAACACCCACTTTTGGACTATAATCTTTATATGTTTAATCTTTAATGTGTCCCCTTGCCCTTCATGTTATTATAGGGACTATAACTTTTAAGGCATGCTTTTTGATCACACAGTGAGGACTTTAATAGCATGATTAATTGTTTTGTTATAGTATAAGTTTCTGTAAAACTGCTTTGAAACCGTGTGTGTTGTGAAAAGTGCTATACTAATAATAATAATATGACTTGACTTGATTATTCAAATCATTCCTAAGCCCTGTATCAGACCACATTTCTTAAGGAGTAGTTGTTTCATTTGGGAGATATTTGGCATAATAAATGTCTGTGTTCTGTTCGCTGGTGTAGGATATACTGGGGTTCACTCAGCAATCGTTTGATGTCATTTTGATTATTCAGCTTTTTACAAAAACAGGGTTCCTTGAGATGTCAATCTTAACTTGGCTTGATGGGTCTTGTTTTAGCAACATCTTTGAGGCTCCCTGCTCTCTTCAGGATGAATACTGTATATGTCAATGGGCCGATGTGCTGGCATGTGGACTCAAACCCTAAATGTGCTTAACAGCTGAGGGGTAATGCTAGCTGTGCTCTCTCCCCCTCACCAGAGCTCAGATTGGCTGGGGTGTCATTGTAGCACTGCTCTGATTGGCTTAGCTCTCTCCTTTTAGAGTCACATTTCTCATCATGTGTTATGAGTGTGAGGCCAGTGAAGCATTTGTGAATGGACGTCCCATTGGTGTCATTCATAAGACTCCTGATCCCCAGCACCCCATATGGATATTGTACCTTACTATGGCAACATGTGGAGCAGAAAATCGAGTTTCTTAGTGGTCCTTACAAGGAACCAAAGCTGATAACTGTGATGAATTGAAAAGACACAGGAATTTCTGTTTAGGGATCAATAACATGTGTTCTGTCAAAGTCTGTTCCCCCTATGTTTCCCTGGTTAGTGTTCCCCGTATTGCTGTTAGGCATTAAACATAGGAGAAACAGAATTCATCTAAGGTGAAACATAAAGGGAACAGACTTTGACACAACTCCTTATGTTTCCCCAGTTAGTGTTCCCATTAGTGCTGTTAAACATTGTCTAAAGACTTCGATAAAGGGGAAACAGACTTCGGCAAAGCGGGAACAGACTTCGATAAAGGGGAAACAGACTTCGGCAAAGCGGGAACAGACTACGATAAAGGGGAAACAGACTTCGGCAAAGCGGGAACAGACTTCGGCAAAGGGGAACAGACTTCGGCAAAGGGGAAACAGACTTCGGCAAAGCGGGAAAAGACTTCGGCAAAGCGGGAACAGACTTCGGCAAAGCGGGAACAGACTTTGATAAAGGGGAAACAGACTTCGGCAAAGGGGAAACAGACTTCAACAAAGGGGAAACAGACTTAAACAAAGGGGAAACAGACTTCGGCAAAGCGGGAACAGACTTCGGCAAAGCGGGAACAGACTTCGATAAAGCGGGAACAGACTTCGATAAAGGGGAAACAGACTTTGACAAAGGGGAAACAGACTTCGGCAAAGGGGAAACAGACTTCGGCAAATCGGGAACAGACTTCGGCAAAGGGGAAACAGACTTCGGCAAAGGGGGAAACAAACTTAAGCAAAGGGGAAACAGACTTCAACAAAGGGGAAACAGACTTAAGCAAAGGGGGAACAGACTTAAGCAAAGGGGGAACAGACTTCAACAAAGGGGGAACAGACTTCAACAAAGGGGGAACAGACTTAAGCAAAGGGGAACAGACTTCAACAAAGGGGGAACAGACTTAAGCAAAGGGGAAACAGACTTAAGCAAAGGGGGAACAGACTTCAACAAAGGGGGAACAGACTTAAGCAAAGGGGAACAGACTTCAACAAAGGGGGAACAGACTTAAGCAAAGGGGAAACAGACTTAAGCAAAGTGGGAACAGACTTCAACAAAGGGGAAACAGACTTAAGCAAAGGGGAAACAAACTTAAGCAAACGGGGAACAGACTTCAACAAAGGGGGAACAGACTTCAACAAAGGGGGAACAGACTTCAACAAAGGGGGAACAGACTTCAACAAAGGGAAACAGACTTAAGCAAAGCGGGAACAGACTTAAGCAAAGGGGAACAGACTCGGCAAAGGGGGAAACAGACTTAAGCAAAGCGGGAACAGACTTAAACAAAGGGGGAACAGACTTCAACAAAGGGGAACAGACTTCAACAAAGGGGAAACAGACTTAAGCAAAGGGGGAACAGACTTCGGCAAAGGGGGAAACAGACTTAAGCAAAGCGGGAACAGACTTAAACAAAGGGGGAACAGACTTCAACAAAGGGGAAACAGACTTCAACAAAGGGGAAACAGACTTAAGCAAAGGGGGAACAGACTTAAGCAAAGCGGGAACAGACTTAAGCAAAGCGGGAACAGACTTAAACAAAGGGGGAACAGACTTCAACAAAGGGGGAACAAACTTCAACAAAGGGGAACAGACTTAAGCAAAGGGGGAACAGATTTCAACAAAGGGGGAACAGACTTCAACAAAGGGGAAACAGACTTAAGCAAAGCGGGAACAGACTTCAACAAAGGGGAAACAGACTTCAACAAAGGGGAAACAGACTTCAACAAAGGGGAAACAGACTTCAACAAAGGGGAAACAGACTTCAACAAAGGGGAAACAGACTTAAGCAAAGCGGGAACAGACTTCAACAAAGGGGAAACAGACTTCAACAAAGGGGAAACAGACTTCAACAAAGGGGGAACAGACTTCAACAAAGGGGAAACAGACTTCAACAAAGGGGAAACAGATTTAAGCAAAGCGGGAACAGACTTCAACAAAGGGGAACAGACTTAAGCAAAGGGGGAACAGACTTCAACAAAGGGGGAACAGACTTCAACAAAGGGGGAACAGACTTAAGCAAAGGGGAACAGACTTAAGCAAAGCGGAACAGACTTCAACAAAGGGGGAACAGACTTCAACAAAGGGGGAACAGACTTCAACAAAGGGGGAACAGACTTCAACAAAGGGTAACAGACTTAAGCAAAGCGGGAACAGACTTCAACAAAGGGGGAACAGACTTCAACAAAGGGGGAACAGACTTCAACAAAGGGGAACAGACTTAAGCAAAGCGTGAACAGACTTCAACAAAGGGGGAACAGACTTCAACAAAGGGGGAACAGACTTCAACAAAGGGGGAACAGACTTCAACAAAGGGGAAACAGACTTCAACAAAGGGGGAACAGACTTAAGCAAAGGGGAACAGACTTCAACAAAGGGGAACAGACTTCAACAAAGGGGAACAGACTTCAACAAAGGGGAACAGACTTAAGCAAAGGGGAACAGACTTCAACAAAGGGGAACAGACTTCAACAAAGGGGAACAGACTTAAGCAAAGCGGGAACAGACTTCAACAAAGGGGAACAGACTTCAACAAAGGGGAAACAGACTTCAACAAAGGGGGAACAGACTTCAACAAAGGGGAACAGACTTAAGCAAAGGGGAACAGACTTCAACAAAGGGGAACAGACTTAAGCAAAGGGGAACAGACTTCAACAAAGGGGAACAGACTTCAACAAAGGGGAACAGACTTCAACAAAGGGGGAACAGACTTAAGCAAAGGGGAACAGACTTCAACAAAGGGGAACAGACTTCAACAAAGGGGGAACAGACTTAAGCAAAGCGGGAACAGACTTCAACAAAGGGGAACAGACTTCAACAAAGGGGAAACAGACTTCAACAAAGGGGGAACAGACTTCAACAAAGGGGAACAGACTTAAGCAAAGGGGAACAGACTTCAACAAAGGGGGAACAGACTTCAAGCAAAGGGGAACAGACTTCAACAAAGGGGAACAGACTCATATAAATTTGACATTGCATCAAATTTATATGAGATGAAAAGTATAAATTGTTCAATTGTAAATATGTCTATTGAAGTTATTAAAAGCACTTTTTCATCACATCACCATTTTCCCAAGTGCAATGATAAAAACTGAAACTCTGAAATCTGCTCAAACTATTTCCAATTTACAAATCTCTTAATAAACTCTTGTCTATATTTAGACAAACAAATGTGTGTTTTCAAGTCATCATGATAACAGAATGTTTTTTTTATCAGAATCAGCGATGGATGGAGAGATTTGGCGAGGGTCTGTTTCTGTGTCACAGTGGTTAACGAGGGTTTTGGGGATTTATGGGGGTCGTTCCTCCACATAGTCAACTGTTTGAGAGTTTGACTATTAATAGCTGTTTTGCTCTGTCTGCAGATAGAGTCAACTAAAGGAGGCACCCAGAATTCCCCAGATTTCCCAGAATTCCACAGTATTTTAATAATCACAGTAAGTCAACAAATAGAGCCCTGCACATGTCATTAATTTTTAAAAATCTACATTTTGAGATAATGAACACGTTTACCTCTCAAATCCTTCTAAAACCCACAAGACATGTCATTGTTAGAGTTAAAATAGAAATGTATTCACATTTTAGTGTATAAAATGTCTTGCTACCACGTATTAATCTATGCGTTTACAATTATATTCAAGTTTTAATTCACACATAACAGATAAATAAATAATATGCTAATTTTTATTTTTACTTTTATTTATTTTTTACAGTGGGCTAGTTAATTTGTGCATCATCTTACACACTTAAATAACACAAAAAAGCATTTAAGCAGAAATATCCATAAAGACACTTATTCTATTATTAATTATTATTACCCAGGCTAGAACACTAGCAACTGACAACGCCCCAGCAACCAAACAGAACTCCCTAACAACCACCTAGCAATGCAATAGCGACCTCTCAGAACACCCTTGAGACTACCTAGAAACCATCCAAAGCACCCTAGCAACCACAAATCAACACATATCTCAGCACCAGAACACCGTAGAGACATGGGGTGGGCTCTTTGAACTCAGGGTAGTTGGTGGGACATTGTGGTGATGTTTTGAGTTTTGCTGCTGTAAGCACCACACACATTTTCCTCAAAATGACCTGTCGAGTTGTTATTATTATTCTTTTTTAGTTTGGGCTGGTGGATAAACTGTTTATGTTGTAGATCATATATATCATATATAATTGTATAGCTTCTTTGTGTGTTATAGCTATAGTAGCATACATGTTAAACAAATATTGCATGAAGTTTGGAAACTTTAGGTAATGAGTTATGTTTTACAGTCACTCTGTTTATTTAATTTCACTTTATAATAACATGCGTTATTCCAATTTATGTCTGTTAGTACACCAAGATAAATGTATTTATTTATTTGAATTAAAACACAAACATATTGGGTTAAGAAGCATTTTCCACAAAGAGTGGACCATCCATTTCTTTAGTTTACTGTATTAAAAACTATTTAAAAATGTATGCATTTCAGTTTCATGACAACATTCCATTAAAATGAATTGAATATTATTTAACCAAATTAAATATAAAAGCTACATATCTTAAGTTTTATTAATTTAATTTAGTTAAAAACTAGACAATTCAATCGGATGGAATTTTGTTATGAAACTGAAACGCATTAATCTTAAATAAACAGGTTTTTTAATTTCCAATAAAAGCAAAGAGCGCCTCCGTAGCGCCTCCCAGCGTTTGAACGGTGGTATTGCAGTGGCACGTCAAGACAAGTCAAGTCATTTTTATTTGTTTAGCACTTTTCACAACACACATCGTTTCAAAGATGCTTTAAAAAGATATCATGCATTAACCAAAAATAAATAAATAAATAAATGAACAAAAAAATAAAACACGGAGACGTCATCAGAGCGACGCGGGGTGGTGACGCTGCCACGCGACGGCTGTTATGATTACATGCCTCCACATGAGAAGTTTTATTTATCTTTTTTACACCGTCGGATGCCGTATTTATTAATTTATTTTATTTGCTATCGTGTTAAAGAGCTTGTTTTAGTGCGGAGGCCGAGTTTGATGCGACAGCGCTCATAATGCATGATGAATGAGTATTCTGTTCAACAGGAAAATGAATTAGAAGCGCTTTCATCGATATTTGGAGATGATTTTAAGGATATCAGACCAGAAGATCCATGGAAGGTATTTATATCTGCAGAGTGCTTAATTTAGCATTTGGCTTAGTGTCATTAAACTAAGAGTATTCTAGATGACATAAATCATATTCTATACTTTTGTAACATTTGTTTTGTCCCTGAAGTCCACTTATAATGTTAGTCAATGTTTCTTGCACCGAAATAAATAATATGTTCTTTTAAAACAATATGCAAATGACCTCTGTTGTGATTGGCTATCCAGACTCCAAGCTGCAGAAAACCGAATATATATAAATGAGTCGATGGACATGACGTCATAATAACGAACATTTTAGCATGATACAGTGTGTCAGCCTAGTTTCAATAAATGAGCATGAAAAATCCCCACTAACAAAAAAGTATCAAAATGTTCCATGGTAATGCCATAGTATTCCTTCTTGAGACAACTTGGAGTACCATGTCAATACCATGGTATAATATGGTAATCATCCAGTTCCATGAAATATATATATATATAAGTATTGTGGTATTCCTGTCTGATCCTGTCACTGTACCATATCACACTACACCACATTTTAAGGGGACTGTTTTCCATGATATGGACCCTTAAAATGAAATGAATTGTTTTGAAGTGTTGGTATATGATGTCATATGCAGGTCAGGCGACCTCCTGAGGTTTATCTCTACCTGCGACCTCAAGGACTCGGTTATGGACAGACGAGTTACGTGTCAGTGGAGCTGCTGGTCAAATGTCCACCAACATACCCAGATGTGTGAGTATTTCAACATTATTGCCGCTGGCTATCACACCTGGAGTCGTGAGTTTGAATCCAGGGCGTGCTGAGTGACTCCAGCCAGGTCTCCTTAGCAACCAAATTGGCCCGGTTGCTAGGGAGGGTAGAGTCACATGGGGTAACCTCCTCGTGGTCGCTATAATGTGGTTCTCGCTCTCGGTGGGGCGTGTGCTGAGTGACTCCAGCCAGGTCTCCTTAGCAACCAAATTGGCCCGGTTGCTAGGGAGGGTAGAGTCACATGGGGTAACCCCCTCGTGGTCACTATAATGTGGTTCTCGCTCTCGGTGGGGTGTGTGGTGAGTTGTGCGTAGATGCCGTGGAGAATAGCGTGAAGCCTCCACACGTCTCCACGGTAACGCACTCTACATGTCACGTGATAAGATGCGCGGATTGACGGTCTCAGACCGTCAATCCGGTCAACACGAGGACCTACTAAGTCGTCTTAGCCAAAATAATGACGTCCTATCCGTGATGCCTAGTGTCCGGTATTGTAGAGCCTAGATCAGACGTGGGCAACATAAGGCCCGCGGACTGGATCAGGCACTCCACATGGTTTAATGTGGCCCGTGGCGCTTTTATTTTTCATTGGATATTTCAGTTAACTTGCATTGGGACATCACGCGTCTCCACAAGCGTTTATCATGCTCAGGGTTGCCATATAAGAGACGAAACACCCCCAGTTTGAGATTTATACTTGTGCAAATTGGAAATATTCCACCTAATTTTAAAATTATTTTGTGCAATCTGGTATAATGCAAGTCAATGGGGTTTAATCTGTAAACATTAAAATACTGTTTCACAAGTATAAACACAAGACATGAACAATATGTGTGTGAACATGATTTTACTGTCATTAAATCACTTATTAATCACATCTGTGTGAAGATATACACAATTATACAACTCTGTTGCCATGACGACGTAACGCTGTAAACTATTATGTCAGTTCTGAAATACTTTCATTTCTTTAAGACAGAAATCTAAATCTTTGATGTCTTGTGTTTGTCGTCAGGCCTCCAGAGCTGGAGCTGAAGAATGCCAAAGGTCTTTCCTACGACAAACTGCAGAATCTTCAGACGGAGCTCAATAAACTGGCCAAAGACCGCTGCGGAGAGGTCAGACGGGGTCTTTATACAGGAACATTTATGAGTTTGAATGCGTTTCACGTGAGCGAGCGATTTGTGATCTGTCTCAGGTGATGATCTATGAGCTGGCAGGTTTCGTTCAGGGTTTCCTGACAGAACACAACGTTCCTCCCTCGAGTTCCTTCCACGAGGAGATGCTGAAGAACCAGCGGCTGCTGCAGGAGCGTTTGGCTTTGGAGGAACAGCAGAAGATCGATCAGCGCCGCAGACAGGAAGAACAGATGGTACGGCACTTCTTTACACGTGACCTCCGCCGTAACGTTCGCACCAGCCGTATTATAAGTCATCTTGTTGAAGAGCCAATGAATATGCTGCCTTTTGTAAAAGTAAACAAAACATTTGAGAAATTAATCAAATGCTTTAGTATTTCGTATTTGGTAGGATTTAATTTTTTGGTTTGGTATTCACCATGGCAACAGTGTATCAATGCAACTGTGCAACATTATTTCTTGAAGTTTCAGTGTTACATTCTGTTTCAATATTGACATGTTGCACAGCAAAATGAGATACTTGCTGAAATTCAAAGGAGGGAAGAGGAGAAGAGAGAAGAGAAGAGAAAGAAAGAGATGGCCAAACTGGTGAGGTGTTTCTTTAAACGTTTTTTTCCAAAGTTATTTTTATTTTCTCCCCAATTCCCAATTCCCTGAGTCCTCGTGGTGGCGTAGTGACTCGCCTCAATCCGTGTGGTGGAGGACGAATCTCAGTTTCCTCCGCATCTGAGACCGTCAATCCGCGCATCTTATCAACGTGACTTTTTGAGCGCGTTACCATGGAGACGTAGCGCGTGTGGAGGCTTCACGCTATCCTCCGCGGCATCCACACACAACTCACCACACGCCCCACCGAGAGCGAGAACCACATTATAGTGACCACGAGGAGGTTACCCCATGTGACTCTACCCTCCCTAGCAACTGGGCCAATTTGGTTGCTAAGGAGACCTGACTGGAGTTATTCAGCATGCCTTTAAAAAAAAAAAAAAAGTCTCAATAAAAGCTAAAAAATCCTGAAAAAATAAATGTTGGCAAGACTAGAGCGGAATAATCTTGTAATGTTATTTAATAAAGCAATTGTGTTCTACAATATAATTCATATTTAAAAACGCTTTTGTCCACCAAATCAAAGTCATTGGTGGAAACCAACATGATGAGCATAAAAACCCTAAAACAGATCGGACACCTTTAGTCCCTCAACACTGAGCGTGATGTTTTAATCATCTGATATTCATTTTGAGATTTTTATGAAAAGGCAGATTGTGTTCAAGTCATGAGCTGGAACCCCGAGAAAACTCCTGTTATTAATGTCTCCAAAATTATAACATTTATAAAAAAGTATTTTATTTTTTACCTCGAATAATGTGTTTGAAAACATTTTGTAAGTGAACGATTAAGTTGTTTATACTCTCATGTATTTAAAGTTCAAAGAAAATATTAGAATACCTTTTAAAGTTTTTCCAAAAAGTATGAAACCAAATTGGACACAAATATTACATTTTTGACAACATGAAACTAAATGTTTAACAGATGTCAAATTTTAACAGCTTTGTCAATGACCCATAAATATTAGCCCCACCCCCAAAATAAATAAATAAAATAAAAACAAATATTTTTTAACAACACCGTCGCACTTGTGTGAAAATGATCGAAAATGTGAATCGATCACTGTGTATAACAACACTAATAGACCTTTTTCACAGACTGTGATGACGCGTTCCCGCCTTATTTATCAGCGGAATTCTCTCACAGACTTTTTAGATGATACATTTTTTAATATTGAGTGTAAGTTTGTAACATTGTGCTTTGTGTTAATTACACCACAGCTGCTGAGTGACCGTACATCTGTCTTAATCACTCTCTGTTTTTAACTCTTCTGGAAAGTCAATTTGTAATAGTGGATTTATTATTAATGGGTATTAAAATATTAAAATAACATGTGCTTTGGTCTCCCATTCACTCCCATTCCCCGCTGTCGTAGTTTACCCTGCTAACGTTTACTCCCGCGCTCCAAAACCGGGAGTGTGAAAAAGGTCTTTTATGGAGTTGTATGAAGATGTGAATGTCATGAATATTGTTTCAGGAGCGTTTGGAGACTGCAGTCGTGGGGAAAAGGCAAACATCAGCTTCACCCGTGTCACCAGTGGATCCCTCTGAAATAAAGAAAACACTTCAGAGCAGACGGCGAACGACCTCCAGCAGTCGACACAGGTCTGATGATGTCATTGGAAACCGTTCCGTGTTATTGCTGTATACAGATGTGCAAGAATCATCCAGTTCAGTCGCTGGACTTTAAAGTGTCGTTAGAATCTCT
Organism: Xyrauchen texanus; assembly: GCF_025860055.1. Classification (NCBI taxonomy): domain Eukaryota; kingdom Metazoa; phylum Chordata; class Actinopteri; order Cypriniformes; family Catostomidae; genus Xyrauchen; species Xyrauchen texanus. The sequence continues at coordinate 695,761 of NC_068297.1, forward strand.
GTATATTCAAGGTTACAGTTATGGAAAACCTGGGGATTTTAAAATTGGGATTTCCAGGATCATGACCCCGCCCTCCGCCCTGCCACATTCCTCCCTCGTTCTCTCAGGCTGGGGAGCCCCCAGCATGACGTACACCCCCCCTCTTTCCCTGGGGAGGGGCGTGCCCTAAGCCCCGTCTGCCGGCAGGTAATCCCCGTCTACCTGGACGAGGGAGGGGACAAGGGGAGGGAAACAGAAATAATTAAACTGGGGGGATACTTCCTGTAACAGTGTAGCACCCCCCCCAAAAACACTGTAAAATTTTAAAGAGAGGGAAAAGGCCAACGCAGAGCGGCAGTGAGAGAGAGATGATAAAAAACCTCTTACTCGCCAGTTCTCCGATACGCCGCAGCTTGTTCCTCGGCCACTCCTCCACCCTGTAACGGACAACAGCCGCGCCTCTCCAGGCGGATCAGAGGCAGTCCTCCAGCCCCTGACGGAACAGAAGGGGTCTCCCCCGCCCCTGGCAGCGGTTCTCCCGCTCCAGGCAGTCGGCAGCGAGCCCCTCCCCGCTTGCGGTCGGCGGTCTTTTACCCCGCCGTGTTTCAGCGGCCAGTAGGCGACTCCTGCGCCCCTGGCAGCGGCCCTGACTGCTCCAGGCGGTCGGTTAGGAGCCCCTTCTCCCCTCACGGTCGGTGTCCGTCCTCCTCTTCCAGGCGGCTGGGCTCCTCGTCCCCCGGCAGATGGCCGCGGCTGCTCCGTTGGGGTGAACGGTAGTGGCGAGAACTGTACTACGGCGTATCCCTCCTCCTTCCCGGATTTCGGCACCAGTGTAAAGGAATCAATGGAAAGGAGGAGGCGAGAACCGGCTTGACAATATAAATAATAGTTTTAATGATAAACTTAAAAGACAACATAAACACACACATGACGGACATGTCCGTAAACGATCTCTCTCTCCCGCACGATCCTCTGCAGTCGACCTTTATCCCTCACGGAGGCATAATTAGCCTAATACGGGACCGGGTGTGTAGGATCACGACCCGCCCTCCGCCCTGCCACAATTTCCATATTTTTAACAAACACAAAGACAACGTTCAGCTTCATTTAACGAACCAAATATCTTTCAGCTGTGTTTGATATAATGGAAAGTGATTTTCTAGTATCAAATGATCAATGTAGCATGATTACTCGAGGATAAGGTGTTGGACTGATGGATGCTTTTGATCATAAATGATGTTTTTCAAATAGTGACGGTGATGTTTTATACATCAGTAATGTCCTGAATATATTCTGTGATCAGCTGAAGGCCACTTTGGAGAATTAAAGTACCAATTTCCTTCCGAAACAGCAAAATCTGTCCATTATTCCAAACCTTTGTCCACTAGTGTCGCTAGCCGGATCGCTAAAGACCCGAGTATGTAATAATATTTGGAGAAATACCCATGCACTTAAAAGATGAAAACTTTCTCCACATCCGAGTCGAATCATATATATATATATATATATATATAAAGCAACGCTGCATTGAAACGATGTGTGCTGTGAAAAGAGCTATACAAGTAAAAATGACGTGACTTTATTTTATGCTCCGTTTTAAAACATATAATTGCAAGAAATTGCTTTTTGTAAAAATCCTTATCTAGCAATCGCTGAACATGTGATAAATGTGATGATCATAAGTTGATGGTTATTTTCATCCCTGTCCAGGCGAGACACATACAGTGAAGATAATCCACGGCAACAGGAAGTCCTGCACTTCAGCAACAGCCTCCTGGGTGATGTCGTTGTTCACAGAGGGAAGTGCATAGGTGAGATATGTGGGTAGATTTTTGGTTGACCATCTGGACTGTCTTTGGAGGTAACGCCTGTTTTCTGTGTGTGTGTGTGTGTGTGTCCGCTTTAGGCGTGAGTGAGCGTCTGGGTCGCAGTGTGTATTACGCTTTCAACTCCACCTCTGGGGATTTTGCCGTTGTGTACGAGTGGATTCTTCGCTGGAATAAGACGATCGGAAAGTTCTTCACCAGCCAAGAGAAAGAGAAGATTGAGAAGTGCAAAAAGCAGGTAGACATCGCAGACACAATACATCATTATTCAGTGGATAACACCACTGGAAACATGAACTCGGTTTTTCCGAACAAGCTTTTCAATGGCGCTATTCACACCAGGTCCAACAACTCGTCCGCCAACAATCAGAGGTTTTTTTATTTACGTTGATTATTTATCTTTATTTCTTTCGATGCAAACTGACTCAACAATGAGATATTTATATATATATTTTTTGAATATGTATGTTGACTGATGTGCTGATATATACCTGGTGTTTTGTCTTATGTACATTATTTTATATGTGTATTACTGTGCTTGCAATATTATCTTTGCAATAAAAATAGCAGCACGGTCCGCCAATTTGTTGAGTAAAATACACACAAAAATACTCTTTACTTGCAAAATTTTACAACAAGTGTAAAGAACCCCAGTGATAGTTTTATTGCAATAATACAATTACTATCCATGCACAAGAAACCCTGAATTCAAGACATGTATACAATAATTAAATAAAGACCATGAGGCTATTATTTTAAATGTTATGCATCGTTTTACTGTACGCTATACCGGTTTTACTAAATGTACATTAGTTCACGTGTATTTATTTCACTTGACCTTGTGTTATACTATCCAGGCATTAAAAAAGAGAGGCTGGGTTCAAGAGTTGTAAAATACTCGTAGCAATATCCATGCATAAATGTAAAGACAAGACGAATGCAATAGCGCTCTTTACGCGTCTCACTCATCAAAACATGGAAAGAACATGATGAGACAGTTTCGCCTTAATTGTGTTAAATATATTAATCTAATGCATTTACAGCTGGATGCTTAAAGATCCATGCACCAGATTAAATGTTTGTAGAATGGCGCCACCTACAGTACAGGGGTGAAATTGACTTTTATTTTAGTAGCTTTGCTCCTGGTATGAATAGGCCTAAAAAGTATTTATCCAGTTGCTGTTATTGGTCCACAGGTGTCATGTGAGGCATCTGTGGTACTTTACACACGAGTAGTGACACTGACTATAATAGGCATTGAATTTGGAAATATATAGCGTTAAATCTGACCAAAAGTATGACATGGTCATATGTAAAAACAAAAAGAACAGAATTACGGGGGGTCTGGGTATCTCAGCGTGTATTGACGCTGACTATCACACCTGGAATCGTCAGTTTGAATCCAGTGACTCCACTCAGGTCTCCTTAGCAACCAAATTGGCCAGGTTGCTAGGGAGGGTAGAGTCACATGGGGTAACCTCCTCGTGGTCGCTATAATGTGGTTCTCGCTGTCGGTGGGGCGTGTGGTGAGTTGTGAGTGGATGCTGCGGAGAATAGCGTGAAGCCTCCACATGCGCTACGTCTCCACGGTAACACGCTCAACAAGTCACGTGATAAGATGCACAGATTGACGGTCTCGGACGCGGAGGCAACTGAGATTCGTCCTCCGCCACAATAATATGGGCATCTTAGTCCCACCCATTCCTTGATTAATTATGACCCTACATGCTCATTCTGTTTCTGAAATGTAGATTAATGGTGCTGAGAGTGAGTTGAGCTCCCTGTTGAAGCTGCAGCATCCGAATCTTGTGCGCTATCAGGCCTTGAGCTGCTGCGAGCATGAAGACTCTTTAGTGGTGGATCTCCTGACCGAACACATTCCTGGCTCCAGTCTGGCACAGAACCTCGCCAGCAACACGCCGGTGCCCGTCGACCAACTGCGCCATTACGCCATCCAACTTGTCAGTGCTCTTGACTATCTGCACAGTAACTCAGTGGTCCATAAACAGCTGAACTCGTCCTGTGTTCTCCTGGACGCTCAGGGCAATGTGCGTCTCACCGACTACAGTCTGTCGAAGCGTCTGTCAGACGTCTGTAAGGAGGACATCTTTGAGCAGGGTCGCGTGCGCTTCAGTGAGGACATGCTGCCCACACGCGCTGGCAAGAAGGGAGATGTGTGGAGTTTAGGGCTGCTTCTGCTGGCGCTCAGTCAGGGGAGAGACGTGAAGGAATATCCTGTGACTGTCCCATCAAACCTACCAGCTGACCTGCAGGACTTTCTCAACCAGTGAGTGTTTTACCTCTACGCTCTTAGTTTACTTAATATTGCATTTTTTCTAAGGCTTTAATTGCATGACATGCCAGTTAATTATATCATCAGCATTTGCCGATTAAGACCCCCCCCACCCCTCCGCATTTGTGTGTGTGTCTCTGTCTGTGTCGTTGTGTGTGTTTGTGCGTGCGTGTGTGTGTGTGTGTGTGTGTGTGTGTGTCTGTCGTTGTGTGTGGGTGTGTGTCTGTGTCATTGTGGGTGTGTGTGTGTGTGTGTGTGTGTGTGTGTGTGTGTGTGTCTGTCGTTGTGTGTGTGTGTGTGTGTCTGTGTCGTGTGTGTGTGTGTTTGTGTTGTTGTGTGTGGGTGTGTGTGTGTCTGTGGTTGTGTGTGTGTGTGTGTGTGTGTCTGTCGTTGTGTGTGTGTGTGTGTGTGTATCTGTCGTTGTGTGTGTGTGTGTGTCTGTCGTTGTGTGTGTGTGTGTGTGTGTCTGTCGTTGTGTGTGTGTGTGTGTGTGTGTTTGTGTTGTTGTGTGTGGGTGTGTGTGTGTCTGTGGTTGTGTGTGTGTGTGTGTGTGTGTGTCTGTCGTTGTGTGTGTGTGTGTGCGTCTGTGTCGTTGTGTGTGCGTGTGTGTGTGTGCGTGCGCTTGAATACTGATGTGTGTGTCTTCTACAGATGTGTGTGTCTTAATGACGCTGATCGCTGGCACACCCATCAGCTGCTAGATCATCCGTTCCTGCATCCTCCATCACCCAAGAGCATCCCGCCATGTCAGGAGTCCAGTCCAGAGGGTGAAACACTCACACATACTGTTTAAACACCTGCTGTCCCAGCAAATAAACCCCATCTAGAAACTGAAATCTTACAGTAATCGGAAGACTTTTCTCTTTTTGAGTTCTGTATGAATTATTAATATATATACATGTGCCTCCTTTGTCTCGTGTTCATCAGATACTGGTGTTGATTTCGCATCTACGGTTGTTCCGCACAGTCACCTCCTCAGCGCCCCCTTCAGCACGGGTGTGGAAAAACAGTTCTCGCGCTACTACAATGAGTTTTCAGAGCTGCAGCTGCTGGGGAAGGGAGCGTTTGGTGCTGTTATCAAGGTCTGGTCTATAAAGATTTGTGTAGTCACATAATACACCATTATTAAGAATAAGTGACACGTGTGTGTGTGTGTGTGTGTGTGTGTGTGTGTGTGTGTGTGTGTGTGTGTGTGTGTGTAGTGTGTGTGTGTGTGTGTGTGTGTGTGTGTGTGTGTGTGTGTGTGTGTGTGTGTGTGTGTGTGTCACTTATTCTTAAATAGTGGCTCTTCAGAATTTCAGAATTGTTCATCTGGAAATCTCTGAAATGCATAATTAGGACCCTGAACACCAAAGCAGCTGAAACTATAATGCATTATTTTTAGGTCCAGAATAAACTGGACGGTTGTTACTACGCGGTCAAACGGATCCAGGTGAATCCGGCTAGTAAACAGTTCCGTCGGATCAAAGGTGAGGTGACCCTGCTGTCACGACTCAACCATGAGAACATAGTCCGTTATTATAACGCGTGGATCGAGCGTCACGAGACTCCTTCGACCGGCGGTTTAACCAGCGACAGTTCTGAGATGCAGAGCACCCCCGAACGTCCCGCCCGTCCCGCGGCTCCGTCACGGCAGAATGAACTGAATCTAATGGACAACATTGAGGACGACGCGCCGCCGCCAGCGCTCGCCAGTTCAGTGGAGTGGAGCACGTCACTGGAGAGATCATCCAGTGCCAAATGTACCGCGGCAGACTCTACAGATGACGAGGACGATGAAGAGGAGGATGTGTTCTGTCCCTCCTTCCTGTGAGATTTACCGCTGTATCACAGAGATCTACACCGATGCTTTGTTTATTTATTAAACGTTCAGCATGCAATAGGCAACAGTCGTATATGTGGTTCTGTTTGTTTTTTTACACACAGCCCCCCCGACAGCGACTCAGAGAGTGACATCATCTTTGATAATGGTGATGTCAGCAGGGTCAGTTTCTTACAGGTCAGTCTTCTGAAGTTCCTCAGTGTTCAGTCTTTCTGTTTAATATCATTTTCACAACAATATCAATATAATTTCGATCCATATAAAATTGATAGATGAATGGATGATAAATAGATGGCTGGTTGAATGGATAGAAAAATGGATGGATGAATTGATAAATTGATAGATGGATGATGGATGCATGGGTAGAAACATGTATGGATGAATTGGATAGATGTATGGATGGCCAGAAAAATGGATGGATTGGTAGATGGATGGATGGGTAGATGGATGGATGGGTTGATGATAAATGGATAGATGGATGGATGGGTTGATGATAAATGGATGGGTGCATGATGGATATAAAATGGATGGATGGATAGATGATAGAAAAATGAAGGGATGGATAGAAAGATGGATGGATGGATGGAAAAGTGGATGGATGGATAGATAAAAAATGGAAGGATGGTTTGATGGATAAATTGATTTATGGATGATAGATAGATGGATGGATGGATAGAATAATTGATGGATGGATAAAAGATAGATGGCTGGTTGGATGGATAGATTTATGGATGATAGAAAGATGGATGGATGGATACATTTATGGATATGAATGGATAGAAAGATGGATTGATGGATGGATGGTTTGTTGGATGGTTTGTTGGATTGATTGATGGATGGATAAAAGATAGATGGCTGGTTGGATAGATAGATTGATGGATGATAGAAAGATGGATGGGTGGATAGATAGAAAAATGGATGGATGGACAGAAAGGTGGATGGATGATAGAAAGATGGATGATGGATGGATGGATGGTTTGTTGGATGGATAGATTGATGGATGATAGAATAATGGATGGCTGGATAAATGGATGGATAAATACAGAGTTCGATGGATGGATAAATAGATGGATGATATAAAGATGGATAAATGGATGGATAAATAAATAAATGGATAGAATATAATGGATGGTTAGAAAGATGGATTGTTGGTTGGATCAATAGATAAATGGATGGATGGATAGAAGATGGATAGATAGAACGCAAATGTATGTTTTGCACATATGATCTAATATATGTATATTCTGTATATTCTGAGAGTTGAATCATTATGTTCATGTGTTCTCCACAGGAGGAGCTCAGCAATAGGAAAGCAGTGGATCCATTAGAGAGTTCAGACTCCGACAACCCCCTCCTGATCGCACATTACCTGTATATACAGGTGCACGAATGAACATATCATCTATATTTATATCATCTATGTGTTCAGTACACGTGAACCTCAATCATCAACATTTGTGTCATAATGTGGATTACCCAAAAAATAAATAACCATCCCTCCATTCTTCAATAAGTGGAAGTCAATGGGGGAATTATTAAAGGGTTTAAAACGTGTGCATGATTTGAGCTGTAATAGTTTTTAACATTACACAGATGCGATTAGGAACTCATGTTTTGAAACACTGAGATTTGTTGAAGTAGTTTCTCTTGTTCAGATGGAATACTGTGAGAAAAGCACTTTAAGAGACACAATCGATCAGGGTTTGCATCAGGATGTCAGTCGCCTCTGGAGATTCTTCAGGGAAATCCTGGATGGACTGTCTTATATCCATGAACAGGTGATGCGACTCTACCGACATCACGAGGCACACCTCAGAAAGCTCATATTGCTGTAACACCGCTCGTCTCTGTCACACAGGGAATGATCCACCGAGATCTGAAGCCCGTCAACATCTTCCTGGACTCACAGGACCATGTGAAGATCGGAGACTTCGGCCTGGCGACGGATCACCCCGCTAATGTGGTACAGCTGCTGTTAAATGTACCGTTGGAAATGTATACAGCATTTCTTTACAGTAGATTGTGCAAATGTAGTTTGGTTTATTGTGTTTCAGGCAGCAGGTAAACTGGAGGCAGAAGAAAACACTTCAGGATTCGATCCCAAAATCAGATGCAAATGGTAAAACTTGAACCTAAAGATTACACGCTTCTGTACTTTCTGTTAGCCAAATGTTTTCTGTAGATTACAACGGAGAATTAATCCTCCAGTTGAAATAACATTGTGCTATTTTTTTGCACTTTTTTTGTTATTCATATTGTTTTCATTTTATTTGGCAGATAACATGACAGGTATGGTCGGGACGGCGCTTTATGTTGGTCCAGAGGTTCAAGGAAACACTAAAGCAACATACAACCAGGTACAATGAACTTTAATCCAGATTAGAGGGCAACTGAACTTTGCCAGTGTCGATAACTAACGTGGTGGAAAACGCCATTCATTGGGTACATACATAGAGGCTACAGGAATACAAAATAAATAAAATCCCAGATAGACTTCTAACTATAAACAAGCCCAAAACACACACAGGGCTTTTATTTTGAAATGATGAGACTTGGCTTTGTTACAATGGTCTATATTTAAAGGGACAGTACACCCAAATAGGAAAATTCTCTCATCATTTACTCACCCTCATGCCATCCCAGATGTGTTTGACTTACTTTCTTTCTTGTTCTCTGCAGAACATAAATGAAGATTTTTTTTAAAGAATATTTCAGCTCTGAAGGTCCATACAATGCAAGTGAATGGTGACCAGAGCTGAGAAGCTCCAGAAAGCACATAAAGACAGCATAAAAGTAATCTATAAGACTCCAGTGGTTTAATCCATGTGTTCAGAAGTGATATGACAGGTGTGGGTGAGAAACAGATTTTTTTACTATAAATCTCCACTTTCACTTTCACATTCTTCTCCTTTTGTTTTTGGCTGATTCGCATTCTTTATGTATACTGCCATCAACTGGAATTTATAGTAAAAAGGACTTAAATATGGATCTGTTTCTCACTCACACCTATCATATCACTTCTGAAGACATGGATTAAACCACTGGAGTCTTATGTGAAAGTGAAAGTGTAGATTTATAGTAGAAAACGACTTAAATATTGATCTGTTTCTCACCCACACCTATCATATCACTTCTGAAGACATGGATTAAACCACTGGAGTCTTATGTGAAAGTGAAAGTGTAGATTTATAGTAGAAAACGACTTGAATATTGATCTGTTTCTCACCCACACCTATCATATCACTTCTGAAGACATGGATTAAACCACTGGAGTCTTGTGGATTACTTTTATGCTGCCTTTATGTGCTTTTTGGAGCTTCAAAGTTCTGGTCACCATTCACTTGCATTGTATGGGCCTACAGAGCTGAAATATTCTTCTAAAAATCTTAATTTGTGTTCTGCAGAAGAAAGAAAGTCAAACACATCTGGGATGACATGAGGGTGAGGAAATGATGAGATAATTCTCCTTTTTGGGTGCATTGTCCCTTTAAATATTTTCTGAATTTGACAGGCTTAATATAGCACATATTTACCAGATGAAGAGTTTTGTATCAATAGATAATTCACCACACATGAGGTTTAATTGTCAAATTATTCTCCATGTTTTTTAAACTCCACATATTTAATATATGATCACGTTTAATGTGTGTGTGTGTGTGTGTGTGTGTGTGTGTGTGTGTGTGTGTGTGTGTGTGTGTTTGTTTGTAGAAAGTGGATTTGTTCAGTCTGGGCATCATCTTGTTTGAGATGTCCTACAGACCGATGACCACGGCATCAGAACGAATCTTTGTGCTCAGTCAACTCAGGAAAGTGAGTCTCATTAAACGGTTCATGTTCATGATCATTTGAATTTCCTTTTTGTATGCACCATTTCTCATCTATTTCCTCTCATCCTGCAGGAGTCGATCAATTTTCCTGACGACTTCTATGAGTATGAGTGTGAGAGTGGAACACAGGTAAATATCACATACATTACTCTAAACATGTACAAATCTCACATTTATGCTAATAACATCAACCATGATGTCTGTACAGAGGAAGGTGATTGGCTGGTTGTTGAATCATGATCCAGCGTTGCGTCCGACGGCCGTGGAGCTCTTGAAGAGCGATCTGCTCCCCCCGCCGCAGATGGAGGAGTCTGAACTACACGAGGTGTTGCAGCACACAATGGCCAACATCAACGGGAAGGCCTACCGCACGATGGTCAACCAACTGTTCTCTCAGAACATCTCACCGGTCATGGACTTCACATACGATATTGACATTCACAAGGTACAACAGCTGGAAACACATTAGTGTAGCGCAGAACTTTGGGGATTGATTAGATCGTGAAAATGTCCTGAATGCACACAAAATGCTTCAAAATGCACCATAACACCTGGAACATGTGTTCAAGGAATATTCCGGGTTCAAGACAATTTAAGCTCAATCAACAGCATTTGTGGCATAATATTGATTACCACAAAAATGTATTTCGCCTCGTCCGTCCTTTTCTCCCAATCTGGAACGCCCAATTCCCAATGCGCTCCGAGTCCTTGTGGTGGTGTAGTGACTCGCCTTAATCCGGGTGGCGGAGGATGAATCTCAGTTGCCTCCGCGTCTGAGACCATCAATCCACGCATCTTATCACGTGACTTGTTGAGTGCGTTACCATGGAGACGTAGCGCGTGTGGAGGCTTCACGCTATTCTGCGCGGCATCCACGCACAACTCACCACACGCCCCACCGAGAGCAAGAACCACATTATAGTGACCACGAGGAGGTTACCCCATGTGACTCTACCCTCCCTAGCAACTGGGCCAATTTGGTTGCTAAGGAGACCTGACTGGAGTCACTCACCACACGCCCCACCGAGAGCAAGAACCACATTATAGTGACCACGAGGAGGTTACCCCATGTGACTCTACCCTCCCTAGCAACTGGGCCAATTTGGTTGCTAAGGAGACCGGACTGGAGTCACTCACTACACGCCCCACCAAGAGCGAGAACCACATTATAGTGACCACGAGGAGGTTACCCCATGTGACTCTACCCTACCTAGCAACTGGGCCAATTTGGTTGCTAAGGAGACCGGACTGGAGTCACTCACTACACGCCCCACCAAGAGCGAGAACCACATTATAGCGACCACGAGGAGGTTACCCCATGTGACTCTACCCTCCCTAGCAACCGGGCCAATTTGGTTGCTAAGGAGACCGGACTGGAGTCACTCACCACACGCCCCACCGAGAGCGAGAACCACATTATAGCGACCACTAGGAGGTTACCCCATGTGACTCTACCCTCCCTAGCAACCGGGCCAATTTGGTTGCTAAGGAGACCTGACTGGAGTCACTCACCACACGCCCCACCGAGAGCGAGAACCACATTTTAGCAACCACCAGGAGGTTACCCCATGTGACTCTACCCTCCCTAGCAACCGGGCCAATTTGGTTGCTAAGGAGACCGGACTGGAGTCACTCACCACACGCCCCACCGACAGCGAGAACCACATTATAGCGACCACGAGGAGGTTACCCCATGTGACTCTACCCTCCCTAGCAACCGGGGCAATTTGGTTGCTAAGGAGACCTGACTGGAGACACTCACCACACACCCTGGATTCAAACTAGCGAACTTCAGGGGTGATAGTCAGCGTCAATACTCTCTGAGATACCCAGGCCCCAAACATTCCTCCTTTTCTTTAATAAAGCACAAATGTGTGTTCCATTGAGACACTTATAATGCAAGTCAATGGGGTTTAATCTGTAAACATTAAAATACTGTTTCACAAGTATAAACACAAGACATGAACAATATGTGTGTGAACATGATTTTACTGTCATTAAATCACTTATTAATCACATCTGTGTGAAGATATACACAATTATACAACTCTGTTGCCATGACGACACAATGACAACCATTAACTGATGATTTAAACAACTTTACAGCTCAAATAATCCACAAGTTTTAACAGCAGAATTAATGTAAGTGCTTTTATAAAATTATAAGCGTCACATTTCTGCCTTTAAACATCCAAAAATTGCCCCCATTGACTTCCATTATAAGTGTGTCACTGGAACACACGTTCAGGATTAATTTATGTGGTGATCAACATTATGTCACAAATGTTGTTTATTGAGCCGAACTTGTATTGAACCCAGAATATTCCTTAAAAACATTAAACAGTGTAATTTTTGATTCATGTATACTATAAGTTGATTAATAAATAGGATGGTGAGTGAATGGAGCAAATCAAATGTCTAAGGCAGCCACAAACACATTTAGATTCTAGTTGCATGAGTCGGGTGACACCATTAGGGGGTGCTGTGCAGTTATTTATCCTGTGCCGCTGTGTATCCTCTTCCTCTGGTGTGTGTAATACATTCAGTGTGTGTGTGTGTGTGTAATACATTCAGTGTGTGTGTGTGTGTAATACATTCAGTGTGTGTGTGTGTGTGTGTGTGTGTGTGTGTGTGTGTGTGAACTCCATCTGATTTGTAACCAGCTCATTGTGTTGTGCTGCAGGGCAGTTTTAATTTCACCAGTGCTAAACTGCAGCAGTACGTGTACGAGACAGTCACCAGAATCTTCAGAAGACACGGTGAGTGACACACTCCAGATTATTAATGCATTATATTCATTTTTAGGCTGTTTAATGGGTGAAACACTCTTCTGAGGAACCGATACTTCCTGTTGATCTGTGCTAGGCTGATACATCAAACATCCGCAGACTTGGAGGAGTTATAAATTACCATGAAAGCTAAAAGAAAGCAATGGATAATAAAACATCTTAATGAAACCTCTGATTCAAAGCTATAGAGCGCAACAGTGTCAATCCACTTAATCATTGTCTTGGTTCTGAAAGGATTTTCCCAATAATTTTTTCCATTGAGATTTCATAAAGTGTTTAATAAAAGAGTTGTGCATCATGAACCAAACCAACCAGCTCTGACATAATATTGTGCAGCTCTGACCCGTCGAGGCACGGACACCACGAGACCTCTGAAGGTGTCCTGTGGTATCTGGCACTAAGACGTCAGCAGCAGAACCTTGAGGTCCTGTAAGATGTGAGGTGACGCCTTGTTGTTCCAGCACATTCCATAGATGCTCAACCCGATTGAGATCTGGGGAATTTGGAGGCCAAGTCAACACCTTGAACTCTTTGTCGTGTTCCTCAAATCATTCCTATTTTATTTATTTTTTTGGATTTTCTCCCCAATTTGTAATGCCCAATTCCCAATGCGCTCCGAGTCCTCGTGGTGGTGTAGTGACTCGCCTCAATCCGGTTGGCGGAGGACGAATCTCAGTTGCCTCCACATCTGAGACCGTCAGTCCGCACATCTTATCATGTGACTTGTTGAGCGCGTTACCGTGGAGATGTAGTCAGGTCTTCTTAGCAACCAAATTGTCCCGGTTGCTAGGGATGGTAGAGTCACATGGGTTAACCTCCTCGTGGTGGCGATTAGTGGGTCTCGCTTTCAATGGGGCGTGTGGTGAGTGACTCCAGTCAGGTCTCCTTAGCAACCAAATTGTCCCGGTTGCTAGGGAGGGTGGAGTCACATGGGGTAACCAAATTGGGCCGGTTGCTAGGGAGGGTAGAGTCACATGGGGTAACCAAATTGGGCCGGTTGCTAGGGAGGGTAGAGTCACATGGGGTAACCAAATTGGGCCGGTTGCTAGGGAGGGTAGAGTCACATGGGGTAACCAAATTGGCCCGGTTGCTAGGGAGGGTAGAGTCACATGGGGTAACCTCCTCGTGGTGGTGATTAGTGGTTCTCGCTCTCAATGGGGCGTGTGGTGAGTGACTCCAGTCAGGTCTCCTTAGCAACCAAATTGTCACGGTTGCTAGGGAGGGTGGAGTCAAATGGGGTAACCAAATTGGGCCGGTTGCTAGGGAGTGTAGAGTCACATGGGGTAACCAAATTGGGCTGGTTGCTAGGGAGGGTAGAGTCACATGGGGTAACCAAATTGGGCCGGTTGCTAGGGAGGGTAGAGTCACATGGGGTAACCAAATTGGGCCGGTTGCTAGGGAGGGTAGAGTCACATGGGGTAACCAAATTGGCCCAGTTGCTAGGGAGGGTAGAGTCACATGGGGTAACCAAATTGGCCCAGTTGCTAGGAAGGGTAGAGTCACATGGGGTAACCAAATTGGGCCGGTTGCTAGGAAGGGTAGAGTCACATGGGGTAACCAAATTGGCCCGGTTGCTAGGGAGGGTAGAGTCACATGGGGTAACCAAATTTGTCCAGTTGCTAGGGAGGGTAGAGTCACATGGGGTAACCTCCTCGTGGTGGTGATTAGTGGTTCTCTCAATGGGGCGTGTGGTGAGTTGTGTGTGGATCGTGGAGAGTAGCATGAGTCTCCACATGCTGTGAGTCGCCGCGGTGTCATGCACAACGAGTCACGTGATAAGATGCGCGGATTGACGGTCTCAGAAGCGGAGGCAACTGAGATTCGTCCTCCACCACCCGGATTGAGGCAAGCAACCGCGCCACCACGAGGACCTACTAAGTAGCAGGAATTGGGCGTTCCAAATTGGGGAGTAATGGGATAAATAAATAAATATAAAGCTAAAGGGAAGTTAAGTTATGCATTTTAAACTATATGAATTTGGGTAAAAAAAAAAAAAAGACATCAAATACAGGACAGAGACTTCTCTATTGAGTTTTGACTGATGCCTCCATTTTTGCTTTTTTAAAGAAAAGGAGGGACGAGTCGAAATAAATTATTGTGGCAATCAACATTATGCCACAAATGCTGCTGATTGATCTTAACCTGTATTGAGTTATTCTCAGCTTAAATATACAACCATATACAATTACATCACCCCAGTGTTTTAAAGACATCTGTCATTAATATACTTCCATACAAAGCTCACTTGTGTGCAATACAATGTCACATTAAACTACAAAAAAAGAAACAATGTAGTGTTCTGTAGTGCTACAGTTGTCGTTGACAACAGCTGAACTAATGTCACAACACTGAAGCAATGTTGCAATCATCGCTACTTTTAGTTCGTTGCTCCTCAGCGCTGGTAATAATATATCAGGAGGATGTTTGACTACATTGACTGTATATACGCTGTCTCTCTTTTTGTCTGTCAGGTGCTGTACGTCTACAGACGCCGCTGTTGTTGCCTAGGAACAAGCGTCTGTATGACGGATGTGAGACGGCGTGTTTTATGGATCACAGCGGTATGCTGGTGTCTCTACCGTATGATCTGAGGGTGAGAACAAATGAAGATCGTAAACATCGTGAATTATGTTTGCACATAAATAAGATGTCAGAATGAGACTGTATGTAAATATATTCGCCTCATTCATCTTTTGAAAGCTTTTGCTTATTGTGAAACTATCTCTCTGTTTTTCTCTCCTCAGCTGGCGTTTGCCAGATTTGTTGCCAGAAACAACATTTCACATCTTAAAAGGTAATTTCATATTTCATGCATTACAGTCCAACAGTTCACATCTGACCCCTCACTTGTGCAGTGATGTTATTTTAATGCATGAGAGACATATATGTAATAGAAACGTCCTCATTATGAGTATATACAACAGCGGTTCATCTTTAAATAATGCAATTACAGTTTTGATTTATTTACACATGTTATTTACACATGTTATTAGCACATGTTATTTAACACATGCTATTTAACACATGTTATTTTACACATGCTATTTAACACATGTTATTTAACACATGCTATTAACACATGCTATTAACACATGTTATTTTACACATGTTATTTACACATGCTATTTAACACATGTTATTTAACACATGTTATTTTACACATGCTATTAACACATGTTATTTAACACATGTTATTTTACACATGCTATTAACACGTTATTTAACACATGTTATTTTACACATGTTATTTACACATGCTATTTAACACATGTTATTTAACACATGCTATTTAACACATGTTATTTTACACATGTTATTTTACACATGCTATTAACACATGTTATTTTACACATGCTATTAACACATGTTATTTTACACATGTTATTTACACATGCTATTTAACACATGTTATTTAACACATGTTATTTTACACATGCTATTTAACACATGTTATTTAACACATGCTATTTAACACATGCTATTTAACACATGTTATTTACACATGCTATTAACACATGCTATTTACATGCTATTAACACATGTTATTTTACACATGTTATTTAACGTTATTTACACATGCTATTAACACATGTTATTTAACACATGCTATTAACACATGTTATTTAACACGTTATTTACACATGCTATTTAACACATGCTATTTACACATGCTATTTACACATGCTATTTAACACATGCTATTTAACACATGCTATTTAACACATGCTATTTAACACATGTTATTTAACACATGTTATTAACACATGTTATTAACACATGTTATTAACACATGCTATTTAACACATGCTATTTAACACATGCTATTTAACACATGCTATTTAACACATGCTATTTAACACATGCTATTTAACACATGCTATTTAACACATGTTATTAACACATGCTATTTAACACATGTTATTTACACATGCTATTTACACATGTTATTTAACACATGTTATTAACACATGTTATTAACACATGTTATTTAACATGTTATTTAACACATGTTATTTAACACATGCTATTTAACACATGTTATTTACTCATGCTATTTAACACATGCTATTAACACATGTTATTTACTCATGCTATTTAACACATGCTATTTAACACATGCTATTTAACACATGCTATTTAACACATGCTATTTAACACATGCTACTTAACACATGCTATTTAACACGTTATTTACTCATGCTATTTAACACATGCTATTTAACACGTATTTACTAGCTATTTAACACATGCTATTTAACACATGCTATTTAACATGTGTTACATGTGTTAAATACATGCTATTTAACACATGCTATTTAACACATGTTATTAACACATGCTATTTAACACATGCTATTTAACACATGCTATTTAACACATGCTATTTAACACATGTTATTTACTCATGCTATTTAACACATGCTATTAACACATGCTATTTAACACATGTTATTTACTCATGCTATTTAACACATGCTATTAACACATGCTATTTAACACGTTATTAACACATGCTATTTAACACATGCTATTTAACACATGTTATTTACACATGCTATTAACACATGTTATTTAACACATGCTATTAACACATGTTATTTAACACGTTATTTACACATGCTATTTAACACATGCTATTTACACATGCTATTTACACATGCTATTTAACACATGCTATTTAACACATGCTATTTAACACATGCTATTTAACACATGTTATTTAACACATGTTATTAACACATGTTATTAACACATGTTATTAACACATGCTATTTAACACATGCTATTTAACACATGCTATTTAACACATGCTATTTAACACATGCTATTTAACACATGCTATTTAACACATGTTATTAACACATGCTATTTAACACATGTTATTTACACATGCTATTTACACATGTTATTTAACACATGTTATTAACACATGTTATTTAACACATGTTATTTAACACATGTTATTTAACACATGCTATTTAACACATGTTATTTACTCATGCTATTTAACACATGCTATTAACACATGTTATTTACTCATGCTATTTAACACATGCTATTTAACACATGCTATTTAACACATGCTATTTAACACATGCTACTTAACACATGCTATTTAACACGTTATTTACTCATGCTATTTAACACATGCTATTTAACACGTTATTTACTCATGCTATTTAACACATGCTATTTAACACATGCTATTTAACATGTGTTAAATAGCATGTGTTAAATAGCATGCTATTTAACACATGCTATTTAACACATGTTATTAACACATGCTATTTAACACATGCTATTTAACACATGCTATTTAACACATGCTATTTAACACATGTTATTTACTCATGCTATTTAACACATGCTATTAACACATGCTATTTAACACGTTATTAACACATGCTATTTAACACATGCTATTTAACACATGCTATTTAACACATGCTATTTAACATGTTATTAACACATGTTATTAACACATGTTATTTAACACATGTTATTTAACACATGTTATTTAACACATGCTATTTAACACATGCTATTTAACACATGCTATTTACACATGTTATTAACACGTTATTTATACATGCTATTTAACACATGCTATTTAACACATGCTATTTAACACATGCTATTTAAAACATGCTATTTAACACGTTATTTAACACATGTTATTTAACACATGTTATTTAACACATGTTATTTAACACATGCTATTTAACACATGCTATTTAACACATGTTATTTAACACATGCTATTTAACACATGCTATTTAACATGTTATTTAACACGTGTTATTTACACACGTTATTAACACATGCTATTTAACACATGCTATTTAACACATGTTATTTAACATGTTATTTAACACACGTTATTTACACACGTTATTAACACATGCTATTTAACACATGCTATTTAACACATGTTATTTACACACATTATTTAACACGTTTTTTAACACACGTTATTTAACACATGCTTATGTTAACTTGGAATGTATTTCTGTCTCTCACCTCCACACACAGAGTGAGAAACTGACAAAGAACGAAGTGGAATCAGTTTTAAATTATATAGTCATACCTCAAACATTAATTTTTAAGCCAGTATTTAAGAATTACTGCTACCATGAGCATGTAAGCTATGTGCTTTACTTAATGGACTTAATGGAAAGGTAAATTAGTGCCTAAAAGATTTGCATGTATAGAGTAAGATTTGTGAAAACATAAATCAAATTACAATCATACAAAATAGCATGCACACGGTATGTTTTTATAAATGTGTAAATATTGTAATTGTATTGCAATAATTATTTTCTCCCTAATTTGGAATGCCCAATTCCCAACACGCTCTGAGCCCTTCGTGGTGGTGTAGTGTCAATCTGTGCATCCTATCACATGACTTGTTGAGCATGTTACCATGGAGACGTAGCGCGTGTGGAGGCTTCACGCTATTCTCCGCGGCATCCATGCACAAATTGCCACACGCCCCACCGAGAGCGAGAACCACATTATAGTGACCACGAGGAGGTTACCCCATGTGACTCTAACCTCCCTAGCAACCGGGCCAATTTGGTTGCTAAGGAGACCTGACTGGAGTCACTCAGCACGCCCTGGATTCAAACTCGCGACTCCAGGTGTAACCGTCAGCGTCAATACTCACTAAACTACCCAGACCCCGAGATTGGAAATATTTTAATGTTTTGCATAAGTGTAATTTAATGTGTTGTGAATCTGTACTTCATATTAAAAAGTACATTTGGGGGGTTCTGGGTAGCTCAGCGAGTATTGACGTGGACTAATCACAAGTTCGAATCCAGGGTGTGCTGAGTGACTCCAGCCCGGTCTCTTCAAAAATAATGCCATAAATAGTTTTCATTTTATCAAATAACATCATACAAAGTCCATTAAACATAAAAAAAAAGCTAAATCAATATTCAGTATATAAGTAACCAAAGATACGCTTTCACGAATCTTACTCCAGTCTCTTCAAGTCATTTTCACCACAGATCTTATTTTCCTCATAATTTGAAAGTCTCCATTCTAAAAACCAATTCCTGAGGGGAACCGATGGCGAATTAACCACTTCATGGCCGAACAGTTCTCTAGCAGAGTTCACTATAGTCTTATTGCAGTGTTCAAGTACTGATGGATCACGGTGTTTGTGACTGTAGGTACAGTATCGAGCGTGTTTTCAGGCCGCGTAAGCTGGATCGCGCTCACCCTCGAGAGCTGCTGGAATGTGCGTTTGACATCATCATTCCTATCAGTAACAGTCTGCTGCCGGATGCTGAAGTCATCTACACCATCTCTGAGGTCATACAGGAGTTCAGCGCTCTACAGGTAACAAACACACACATACTACAGCCGTTAAAGGGGTTAGTTCATTCATATGTGGATGTTTCTTCAACTTCAGGCTCTTTTAGTACTGTAGACTTCTTGAAAATAAAGTGTCGCTGAGTGTACGATGTGTTTGGTTGTAGGACAGGAACTACATCATCTATCTGAATCACACCAGTCTGTTAAAGGCGGTTCTGCTGCACAGTGGAGTACCAGAAGACAAACTCACACAAGCCTCAAATATACTGTGCGACATGATGGTGAGACAAACACTAACTTGTGACATCACACAATGAGCTATAATGAGCTCATTAACATATGACCGGCCACATTTACATATCACTCATCAGCTTGACTCCGATCTAAGCACTTGAAAAACTAGAAATCTTAAAGAAGTGATGACAGGATACATTCAGACTTTTTTGGTGCATGAAACCTCGACTGACATTATAAGCGGCCCTCAAGGAACAGCATAAATGGAAAACGTCTTGAATAGTATTTCATATGACAAAATATCTACTCTGATTACTGTGAGCGGCAGTTCAGCGCGTGTCTTCATTCTGCAGGTTATTGTAGTTTACCGTTATTAACACATGTTATCAACACGTTTATTTACACATGTTATTAACACATGTTATTTAACACATGTTATCAACACATGTTATCAACACGTTTATTTACACATGTTATTAACACATGTTATTTAACACATGTTATCAACACATGTTTATTTACACATGTTATTAACACATGTTATCAACACATGTTTATTTACACATGTTATTAACACATGTTTATTTAACACATGTTTATTTAACACATGTTATCAACACATGTTTATTTACACATGTTATTAACACATGTTATCAACACATGTTATCAACACATGTTTATTTACACATGTTATTAACACATGTTATTTAACACATGTTTATTTAACACATGTTATTTACACATGTTATTTAACACATGTTATTTACACATGTTATTTACCACATGTTATTTACACGTTATTAACACGTTATTTAACACGTTATTTACACATGTTATTTACACATGTTATTAGCACATGTTATTAGCACATGTTATTAACACATGTTATTTAAACATGTTATTTACACATGTTATTTACACATGTTATTTACACATGTTATTTAACACATGTTATTTACACATGTTATTAACACATGTTATTTAACACGTTATTTACACATGTTATTTACACATGTTATTAACACATGTTATTTAACACGTTATTTACACATGTTATTTACACATGTTATTAGCACATGTTATTTACACATGTTATTTACACATGTTATTAACACATGTTATTTAACACGTTATTTACACATGCTATTTACACATGTTATTAGCACATGTTATTTACACATGTTATTTACACATGTTATTTACACATGTTATTAACACGTTATTTAACACGTTATTTACACATGTTATTTAACACGTTATTTACACATGTTATTTACACATGTTATTAACACATGTTATTTAACACGTTATTTACACATGTTATTTACACATGTTATTAGCACATGTTATTTACACATGTTATTAGCACATGTTATTTACACATGTTATTTACACATGTTATTTAACACATGTTATTTACACATGTTATTAACACATGTTATTAACACATGTTATTTAACACGTTATTTACACATGTTATTTACACATGTTATTAACACGTTATTTAACACGTTATTTACACATGTTATTTACACATGTTATTAACACATGTTATTTAACACATGTTTATTTACACATGTTATCAACACATGTTATCAACACGTTATTTACACATGTTATTTACATGTTATTTACACATGTTATTTACACATGTTATTTACACATGTTATTTACACATGTTATTTACACATGTTATTTACACATGTTATTTACACGTTAGTTAACACGTTATTTACACATGTTATTTACACATGTTATTTACACATGTTATTTACACATGTTATTTACACGTTAGTTAACACGTTATTTACACGTTATTAACACATGTTATTTACACATGTTATTTACACATGTTATTTACACATGTTATTTACACATGTTATTTACACATGTTATTAACCCATGTTATTTAACCCATGTTATTTACACATGTTATTTACACATGTTATTTACACACGTTATTTACACATGTTATTTACACATGTTATTTACACGTTAGTTAACACGTTATTTACACATGTTATTAACACATGTTATTTACACATGTTATTTACACATGTTATTAACACATGTTATTTACACATGTTATTTAACACGTTATTTACACATGTTATTAACACATGTTATTAACACATGTTATTTACACGTTATTTACACATGTTATTTAACACGTTATTTAACACGTTATTAACGCATGTTATTAACGCATGTTATTTAACACGTTATTTAACACATGTCATTTACACATGTTATTTAACACATGTTATTTAACACATGTTATTTAACACATGTTATTAAGCACATGCTTATGTAACACATGTTATTTAACACATGTTATTTAACACATGTTATTAAGCACATGCTTATGTAACACATGTTATTTAACACATGTTATTTAACACATGTTATTAAGCACATGCTTATGTAACACATGTTATTTAACACATGTTATTTAACACATGTTATTTAACACATGTCATTTACACATGTTATTTAACACATGTTATTTAACACATGTTATTTAACACATGTTATTTAACACATGTTATTTAACACATGTTATTAAGCACATGCTTATGTAACACATGTTATTTAACACATGTTATTTAACACATGTTATTTAACACATGTTATTAAGCACATGCTTATGTAACACATGTTATTTAACACATGTATTTTTGTCTCTCTCTCACCTCCACACACAGAGTGAGAAACTGACGAAACACGAAGTGGAAGCCAAATTCTGTAACCTGTCCTTGTCCAACAACAGCGTAAGTCACTGTCAGGGATCTTTCTTTTTACACTGGCCTTGATTTACAGACGAATGTTCGTTGCACAGCTGTAAAGAAGTTTCACAGGGCCCTAGAAATGCCTGTTTGTGGGTGTACTTCATCACAAGATTCACATTTGCTGATAATGAGGTTTAGGGCTATGCAGAGGCGAAAAAAACATATATGCAACGCATAGGGGCGCCATGCTCGACAGATACATGGGGTGCAAAATCTTGTTTCACATACACGCTCCGAAATGTGTAGCTGCGCCCCTGGGGTTATGGGTGAGTTAACGGTGTATTTACAGATGTAATTGAATGCAGATACTTTAAATGCAAGTATAATGCAACAACACATGTGTACATAATATGTACATTGGAGCAAATGCGTGCATAGTAGTTAAAGACTGTGTCTTACATAGTCAGTTGCGCATGACTGTTTTAATGTTGCTTGCGTGTGGTTGTGTCAGTTACAGACGCTGTATAAGTTCATCGAACAGAAAGGAGATTTGCTGCAGTTGATTCCTCTCATTAACTCACTCACGAAACAGAAGACGTCAGCGGTCGCTCAGATGGCCAAACAAGGCCAGAAAGATCTAGAAGAAGTCCTCAACCTGCTGAAGAAGCTGGGAGTTAAACTTCAGGTGGGATATATGTCATCTTTGCTAATATGTGCTTAAATGTAAATAGTTGGCCGCATGAAATCAGTATTGGGTTTATTCGGACTGGATTGCGGACAGCACGGAAAAACAATTCTATCACTATGTTTCACCCTAGTGAAATTTAGGCTGCCGAGGCTAAGGTCTCCTCAGCAACCAAATTGACCTGGTTGCTAGGGAGGGTAGAGTCACATGGGGTAACCTCCTCATGGTCATTATAATGTGGTTCTCGCTCTCGGTGGGGCGTGTGGTGAGTGACTCCAGTCAGGTCTCCTTAACAACCAAATTGTCCCGGTTGCTAGGGAGGGTAGAGTCACATGGGGTAACCTCCTCGTGGTCGCTATAATGTGGTTCTCGCTCTCGGTGGGGCGTGTGGTGAGTTGTGCGTGGATGCCGCGGAGAATAGCGTGAAGCCTACACACGCGCTATGTCTCCATGGTAACGCGCTCAAGTCACGTGATGAGATGCGCGGATTGACGGTCTCGGACTGTTTTTCCGTTCCAGTTCAGAAGTTCTGTAGTCTCTTTCCAATTGGTAACCAGTCAGAACAAATTAAAAGAATGGTTAATAACGTTATGAAAACATTATCGGAACTAAATCATTCATCAAGCCATTTGATATTTCCGCTGTGTGGTTTGCAGGTGGTGGTGAATCTCGGTTTGGTCTATAAGGTTCAGCATCACTGCGGCATCATCTTTCAGTTCGTGGCGTTTATCAGGAAACGCAAACGCACCGTCCCTGACATTGTAGCTGCAGGCGGACGATATGATCATCTGGTAATATTGATTATTGATTATGATTTAATTTGAATAAATACCTGTATACGCTGTTGTTGACATGCTGTTTTTCATTGCTATCATTTAATGTCAGATCATTGAGTTTCGTGGACCGACTGCATCTGGTCCGGTACCGTCAGCAGTGGGCGTCAGTATCGCTCTGGATAAAATCTGCTCCGCTGTGGCGAACATGGAAGAACCGGTGCGTGTCACATCAACGATATGAGCTAATTGAGCTTCCATGATGTGGTTGGTGTGTGTGTGTGTGTGTGTGTGTGTGTGTGTGTGTGTGTGTGTGTGTGGATGAGTGTCTGTCATTGGGTCGTTGTCATGTTGTTTTGTCTGTCTATCAGCCTGCGGTCAGCTCCTGTGATGTTCTGGTGGCTCCGGTGGGTCAGTCTTCAATGATCAGAGCGATTACTGTCATTCAGAAACTTTGGAGTGCCGGAGTCTCGTCAGATGTCGTCTATGACGTGTCGCAGGTCAGTCAGCATGATTTATTAGATGATGTGTGGTTTGTGGAGACTCGGCACATAATGTATATGTACTGTATATTTCCCACGTGTCCCAATATCTTAAATCTTTCTCTCGTTTTAGGCTG
The DNA here is from genome assembly GCF_025860055.1 of Xyrauchen texanus. Lineage (NCBI taxonomy): Eukaryota > Metazoa > Chordata > Actinopteri > Cypriniformes > Catostomidae > Xyrauchen > Xyrauchen texanus. Next base: position 720,660 of record NC_068297.1, read on the forward strand.
TTTTCACAATTTCTTTGATCTGAAGTTTAAAGACTTTTTACTCATGAGTTTCATTTCTGACGGGACAAGTAGCAGTATTAATTACGCATTATTCTATACGCAAATTGATACATGGATCAGTGCAGCAAATTAGGCCGGATTGCTTTCGAAACAGTAGTGAATAATACTGGCGTCCACATGTACCATTCCCCAATCCCCCGCTTTCAAGCACAACCACACCTGACCTAAATTAGAAAATAACTTTCAAAACAACCAGTCAAGCTGAATTTGGGCATTAAACGCTGCACAAACTCAGAGTGGTGGTGGTGTAGTGGGCTAAAGCACATGAACTTGTAATCCGGAGGTTGCTGGTTCGATCCCCACAGTCACCACCATTGTGTCCTTGAGTAAGACACTTAACTCCAGGTTGCTCCGGGGGGATTGTCCCTGTAATAAGTGCTCTGTATAATACATTGGTAATCAGAAGGTTGCTGGTTCGATCCCCACAGTCACCACCATTGTGTCCTTGAGTAAGACACTTAACTCCAGGTTGCTCTGGGGGGATTGTCCCTGTAATAAGTGCTCTGTATAATACATTGGTACTCAGAAGGTTGCTGGTTTGATCCCCACAGTCACCACCATTGTGTCCTTGAGTAAGACACTTAACTCCAGGTTGCTCCGGGGATTGTCCCTGTAATAAGTGCTCTGTATAATACATTGGTACTCAGAAGGTTGCTGGTTTGATCCCCACAGTCACCACCATTGTGTCCTTGAGTAAGGCACTTAACTCCAGGTTGCTCCGGGGGGATTGTCCCTGTAATAAGTGCTCTGTATAATACATTGGTACTCAGAAGGTTGCTGGTTTGATCCCCACAGTCACCACCATTGTGTCCTTGAGTAAGACACTTAACTCCAGGTTGCTCCGGGGGGATTGTCCCTGTAATAAGTGCTCTGTATAATACATTGGTAATCAGGAGGTTGCTGGTTTGATCCCCACAGTCACCATCATTGTGTCCTTGAGTAAGACACTTAACTCCAGGTTGCTAAGGGGGGATTGTCCCTGTAATAAGTGCACTGTAAGTCACTTTGGATAAAAGTAGGATTCTACAGTTCTTATAACAGCGGCCACCAGTTATTTTTTTTAAAGCAAATTTGGTTGTTGATTAGTTAATCAAATGTTCTGAATTTAAGTTAGTGCATGCAAAACTTTTTTGACTATATGGAAATGTGTCAGCTCATGCATTGTGTTCCAACTTCATATATTTTGAATAATAATAAACCTGAATCCTCATTAAACCTTGTCTGGTGAAATATCTATATTTAATATAGATATATATAAGCAACAAATAGAGCTTAACTTGGTAAATACTTTAATATGGAGCATTGTAACAGTGCTAAGTCACCCATTATTTCAAAATAAGAGTGTCTAGTGTGTTTTGGGCTTTATTAGTTAAAAGTCCAACGTTATGCACCATCTTCATTTATAATTGGGATTCTGGTTGCACAATAATCTGCATCAGGGATTTTATTCATTTTGGTCAACCTCTTATTTTTCTCAGAGTGTTTAATAATGGTTTATGATTCTTGGTTGCCATTGGCAACTGTTCTCTGTTTTACTTTCGTTTGTACATAGTATGATGGAAGTAAACACTGTGAATAGTTTTGTTTGGGATACGTTACGCTCTTGTTTTGAAAGGCCTTTTGATTGGTCTGAACTGTCTGTTGTTAAAACATTGACTCTTCTAATCTCATGTGTGTTCAGTTTGAGAGATGTGTGTGTGTGTGTGTGTGTGTGTGTGTGTGTGTGTGTGTGTGTGTGTGTGTGTGTGTGCATGTGTCTGATGTAAATCACTAATCAGTGCTGTGTGTTTGTGTTCAGTCTCAGGAGAGTCTTCTGGAATATTGCAGACAAGCTGGAATTACCTTCATGGTTTTGGTGTCTGATAAAGATGGACATTATCTGAAGGTAAATGGCATCATCACCAGCGCAACACTGCAGCATCAGCTCTGCATCTCTTCTGTCAACAGTATAGAGGAGTAGAGTGATGTTCACATTCTCTTCCATCAGGTGAAAAGTTTTGAGAAAGACCGTCAGTCGGAAAAGAGAATTCCTGAGGCAGATCTGGTCGATCACTTCATCCAAAAGAGGACCAAACTCTCAGAGGAGAGAAGCAGGTGAATGACAAATATAGACAAAAGTATAATGTTAAGTAGTGTGGGTTATTGTCAGGATAAAACTGAACACTTGCAGTGCAACTTATGTAAAATAATGAGTGCAATGCAAACAGTTAGTATGAAAAAATAAGATAAAACTATTATGTGATAAAATGAAATAGCTATGCTGTGATATTTGAAATGTACTAACAAAAGGATTAAATGATGAATGCAACATTAAACAAGTTATTCAAATGTATAAAGAGGAAAAATTAGATCATGTTTGCCAATAATTGTACTAAATGTCCGCAAGTGGCTTGTAAAAATGGGAAACATTTTACCTAAATTGCCAAGTTTATAAAAAACTGATCCTTTGGATAAATGTAAATACATAAGTTGGAACAGTTTGGAGACTTGTCTTCAGTTATAGCGTCCCCTAGCATTTTAAATTGATTTAATTTGGTGTGTGTTATCAAATTGTCCTGGAGCCTGTGTGTACCAAGTTTTGTGAATTTTGGACATTGCATTGTCAAGATACGGGCAATTAGTCCTAGCACTAAACCTCGCCCTAATTTGATTTAATTGAATTATAGCGCCCGCTATCATCATAAATGGATGAAATTTGGCATGTGTCCTTGGACTGGCCTGGTAACAATGTATTCCAAGTTTTGTGAAGTTTGGACATTGCACTGTCAAGATACGGGCCATTTAGTCCTAGCACTAAACCTAAACCCAGCCCTAATTTGATTTAATTGAATTATAGCGCCCACTATCATCATAAATGGATGAAATTTGGCATGTGTCCTTGGACTGGCCTGGTAACAATATATTCCAAGTTTTGTGAAGTTTGGACATTGCATTGTCAAGATACGGGCAATTAGTCCTAGCACTAAACCTCGCCCTAATTTGATTTAATTGAATTATAGCGCCCGCTATCATCATAAATGGATGAAATTTGGCATGTGTCCTTGGACTGGCCTGGTAACAATGTATTCCAAGTTTTGTGAAGTTTGGACATTGCACTGTCAAGATACGGGCCATTTAGTCCTAGCACTAAACCTAAACCCAGCCCTAATTTGATTTAATTGAATTATAGCGCCCACTATCATCATAAATGGATGAAATTTGGCATGTGTCCTTGGACTGTCCTGGTAACAATGTATACCAAGTTTTGCGAAGTTTGGACATCGCTCTCACAAGATACAGGCAAACAGTCATTATGGGTCATGCCTGAAAATGTATCGGCTTACATCTGCTAAACTAATTGACAAATCAAAAATCATAAAACAACTTCAAAATGTACATAGACAGAAAATAAATCAGAGATATACATTTTAATTGGCTTGGCCCAAGGATTTAGAGAAAATAACAATTCAGATTTTTGCACTTATGGTTCCGGAGATATAAGTGAAAATGTAAATGTGCTAATAGCGGTACCTATTGGCGGGCACATGTTATAGAGTATTGGGTGATATTTGGGACCATTCTACCAAGTTTGAGATCCCTGGTCATTATGGTTTTTGAAGCACAGATACTGTCATGGAAGAAAAAATATAAGGAGAATAGTAAGAAAATCAGTACAAATACAAAAGTGTTCCAGCAGCTTCGGTTGTTGGCCCCCTATTTACTACATAACCTAACAAATAACTCTCTCGGTCATTTTCTGCCCCTCAGGGAAATATCGGAAAGTGTTTCTCTACAGAATCCAAAGGCGTCATTACTGGGAACCTCAGGTAAACTCTTCTCCTGCCTCTTGCCCTGAGTTTGGAAAATAAATGATATTATCTTATAAAGTCAACCAAACATCTGAATATTGAGCCACAAAGTGGTTCAACTGAGTGTAATATTTCACATCACTGTTGGCTTGAGTGCTGGTCAAATTAGTCATGGCTGATATTAAATTAAAACCTTATTGAGTGAAAGTAAATCATAGACTTGGCAAGCCCAGACGTTTGATGAAGCATCGGATTGTTTTCGTGTGTTTGGCAGGTTTGTCTGAGTCACACGGGAGCAATGCCACAATATCCGTGAATGTAAATCTCGTGACACCTGAGAAAATCTCGGCGAGTTCCCGCCGGAGGTACGAAACACAGGTCAGTATGATAGAGAAATTACATCACCTCTGACATGTGAAACCATCTCTCATCCTCATTTTGCACCTCTAAGAGCCGTAGAGAATATACCTCACACATGCTGGATTATTTTATGAATCGTGCATCAATTCAAGAACTCATCGTTGCCATTTTGTTTTTACACTCCATTGAGAAAGTCTCCCGCCGTTAATCGATGATGATGAGAACTCATGAGAAGCATCCAGCGTTTGTAACTCGGCACAATCAGTTTGTAATTTGGGCAACATTGATCACTCTTGCTCTTGACACAATCGAAGTGAAGTCATGATTGGCTGATGACTGTGTCTGATGATGAGCCAATGAACCCCTGCTGCTCTGCGCTCAGTGTTATTACATACAATGTGCATTTCAATGTGACCATGGGAGAAATTATTCTGTGTTCTCTCTTTCAGATCCAAACACGACTGCAGAATTTAGGCAGCAATTTGCAGAACAAGAGCAATGACATCGAAGTGTTGGCCGTAAGTAGATGATGTCATTTCCTGTGATCAGATCATCACTGTTAGTAGATTGACATACAAGAAGGAATGTGAATTGTAAAGAATTTACAGAGGAAGAACTATTTGGAAATAAGATATTGCTCAAACCTCTAACAGGAAGTATTGAATGTTCAGTGATTGAATGATCCCTCAAATCATGTGTGTTGTTGAGGAGAGGTGTCAAGACATTTTTACTTGTATAGCGCTTTTCTCAACACGCATCGCTTCAAAGCAGCTTTACAGAAAATCATCTATAAAGTCTTAGTCATCACTGTGCAGTTTGATTGATTTAATGGAGAAAAATAACCTTGGGAGAAACCAGACTCACTGTGGGGGCCAGTTCCCAGGTGTGCTGGTATTTTACTAAGAGATCACACTTACCATTTTCACCTCAAAAAACACATAGGCTTACATTGAAGGAGGGACTAGATCTAGACACCAGAATATCACAATTGAGTGTTGAATTGGGCAACACTCTTAACAATCACCCAGAACACCTTAGCAACTGTACAGCAACACCTAAGCAACCGTAAAACCAAACCCTAGCAACTGCAATGTACAAAAAACACTTACAACACCCTAGTAGCTGTATAGCAATGAACTAAAAAACACTTAGAACATTATAGCAACTGTATAGCAACACCCTAGCAACCACATAGCATTGTACTAAAAACACTTACAACACCCTAGTAGCTGTATAGCAATGAACTAAAAAACACTTAGAACATCTTAGCAACTGTATACCAACACCTTAGTAATCGCATAGCATTGTACTAAAAACACTTAGAACATTATAGCAACTGTATAGTAACACCTAAGCAACCGTAAAGCCAATCCCTAGCAACTGCACTGCCATGTACAAAAAAAACTTGCATCACCCTAGTAGCTGTATAGCAATGAACTAAAAAAACAATTAGAACATCTTAGCAACTGTATAAGTACATCCTAGGAACCGAATAGCAACACCCTAACAACCGCACTGCAATGTTCAAAAAACACTTATAACACCCTTGCAGCCAACCATATAGCATTGTACTAAAAACCACTTAGAACATCTTAGCCACTGTATAGCAACACCTTAGCAATCGCATAGCATTGTACTAAAAACACTTAGAACATTATAGCAACTGTATAGCAACACCTTAGCAATCGCATAGCATTGTACTAAAAACACTTAGAACATTATAGCAACTGTATAGCAACACCCTAGGAACCGCATAGCATTGTACTAAAAACACTTAGAGCACCCTAGCAACTGTATAGCAATGTACTTAAAAAAACCCACTTAGAACATCATGGCAAGCGTATAGCAACACTCTAGCAATCGCATAGCATTGTACTAAAACACTTAGAACATTATAGCAACTGTATAGTAACACCCTAGCAACCGCATAGTATTGTACTAAAAACACTTAGAACATCTTAGCAACTGTATAGTAACACCTAAGCAACCGTAAAACCAATCCCTAGCAACTGCACTGCAATGTACAAAAATACTTGCAACACCCTAGTAGCTGTATAGCAATGAACTAAAAAACACTTAGAACATCTTAGCAACTGTATAAGAACACCCTAACAACTGCACAGCAATGTACAAAAAACAGAGCACCCTAGTAACAGCACTGCAATGTTCAATAAACACTTACAACACCCTTGCAGCCATATAGCATTGTATTAAAAACCAATTGGAACATCTTAGCTTTTCTATAGCAACACCCTAGCTACCACATATCATTGTACTAAAAACACTTAGAACATTATAGCAACTGTATAAAAACACACTAGCAACTGCATAGCATTGTAATAAACGTTCATGACAGTTTAAGAAACATTTGAATGTGTTCAGATGCACACAAAGAGACTCACATCACAGCTTGAGGGATTTCCTTTCACTGTTGAACACTGAATTCCACAAATACCTTCAGTCATTTTGACCCTGTTAACATTCTCATCTCTCCTGTCACATTCTCTGCAGGTCGATCTGCCCAAGGAAACTCTCATCTACTTTCTGTCCCTGGAGGTTTGTGCCGCCCTCTATTATTATGAGCTATTCCCAGTAAATAAATCACATTCCTCTGGAAAAACTGTGAGGAGAAACCAGGGGAACAGTAGTGTTGACAGCAGGACGAAGGGTTTCATGAACACTTATTATTAGGAGGGAAATCCCTCTCACTTACACACAGGATGAACAGTTTGTTCATTTAACTGGGCGGTAAAACACAATCGGTTGATCGAGGAACAAACACTGGTGTTGTGTTGAATGATGAAATAGACCTTAAACTAACAGAGCACATAAAAACACCACAACTACTAATTGATGGATATTTTTATGTTTTATAAAGACCGATAAGTATTTTTGTTTTGTCTGATAACTGACAGTCCAAGTCATTTTCCATTAGTCCAATAAAACATATCTAGACATTAAACTAAATAAATGTACTTGAGAAGCAAAAGAAGATATTTGGTTCTCAGAGAAAAACAAGAGACGGTAGTGACGTCACTCTGCTCACATTTAATATATAATTTACCGTCTATAAATGTAATTAATGTTAACAAATGAAACATTGATATCCGATCTCGGTTTCATGATAGCAATCCTCCAGAAACAGTGATTGAGTTATTTGTGCAGGAGTACAAATGAAAACATGCGATATCAAAACGGGACTTTTATTATGAAAACATGCGATATCAAAATGGGACTTTTATTATGAAAACGTGCGATATCAAAACGGGACATTTATTATGAAAACGTGCGATATCAAAACGGAACTCTTATTATGAAAACGTGCGATATCAAAACGGAACTTTTATTATGAAAACGCGATATCAAAACGGGACTTTTATTATGAAAACGCGATATCAAAACGGGACTTTTATTATGAAAACGCGCAATATCAAAACGGGACTTTTATCATGAAAACGTGCGATATCAAAACGGGACTTTTATTATGAAAACGTGCGATATCAAAACGGAACTCTTATTATGAAAACACGATCGCCAGATGAATCCAGTTCGACACACTTTGGTCAATCGTCCATGACAAGCGTTCATTAAAAACATCCAATCGCACTTTTTGTCCATAAATGTGAGAAATATTGATATATTCTCCATTGTTTACATGAGATCTCGCCTTCATCATCGTTCTTCATCAAACTGCAATCTGAGCAGCATTCATGTTGTAAAACTGTTTATGATCTGATATATTAGAGTCTCATAAACAAAACCAGCCCGTCTCCAAAGTCTATTTATAAAAATGTGGCGTAGTTTTATTCATAATAGTCGAGCAGTGTAACGAGAGTGACGTAAAACAGGAAGTGAGGTTGAATCTCGGTAACAGTTTGTCGTATCGAAACGAAACTTGTTATGCTTCATCAAGAGCATGATCTGAGGCTGCATGCAAAGATTGGTGACAGCGCCACCTATGGGTCAAGAAATTTGAAAAATGGCTATTTTTGCCCGTAACTTTTGAAGAATACGACCTAAAATCACATGTTTTGTGTTGATGGAATTATTGGGTCATGAGGATTTCAACAACATCAGCCACTGCCTCTCTGACATATTGATTTTAATCATTTATATGACATTCCGGAATGCATCATTGACATCATGTCTTAAACGTACATGAGTAGTTTGGAGACAGCGCCACCTGTAGTTCAAAAGACTTCCACGCTTGTTTGCGGACTCCGACCTTGGCATGTCTCTTTGCCGATTGCTAATCATGTCAACTGCATGTTTTTATAACAAAAAGAAAATAATTTGTGCTTCTTTTGTTGAGCTTCTAGAATGTATGGGGGTACGAAAACATTTATTGAAAGGGAAAATAAGTTTTAAAAAAATTCCCAATTGGAAAATAATATCTATAAATATTTAATAATATTTCTTGTTGTAAATATAAACCAAATTTTGTTGGATTTCTCTATTGCCATTCTGCTTCTCGTGTAATTCTTTCTTGTTTTAAGGACGTTTAGATGCTTTTTACTGGAAAACAAGACAAAAATACTCCGTATGAAAATGATTTTTGCAGTGGAAGAATTGAACACATGAAGCCGTAGTTAAAGTGTAACAGGAGACAAAGAGAATCAAACTTGAGAACTATTTAAACGTTATTCACGCATATGAATTATGTATGAAATTGACTCGTCATGTGAGCCAATAAAAGAGGAAATATATGAATTGAAATATGTTCTCATAAAAATAGGAAATGTCAAAGCAAGTAGTTTATCTCCATAAAATTATATAGTGGAAACATTCAAAATAGGCATATCTTAACATAAAAATACATATAGATTTGATTTTTCTCCCCAATCTGGAACGCCCAATTCCCAGTGTGCTCTAAGTGCTTGTGGTGGCGTAGTGGCTCGCCTCAATCTGGGCATCTTATCACGTGACTCGTTGAGCGTGTTACCATGGAGACGTAGTGCATGTGGAGGCTTCACGTTATTCTCCGCGGCATCCACACACAACTCACCACACGCCCCACCGAGAGTGAGAACCACATTATAGTGACCACGAGGAGGTTACCCCATGTGACTCTACCCTCCCTAGCAACCGGCCCAATTTGGTTGCTAAGGAGACCTGGCTGAAGTCACTCACCACACGCCCCACCGAGAGCGAGAACCACATTATAGCAACCACGAGGAGGTTACCTCATGTGACTCTACCCTCCCTAGCAACCGGCCCAATTTGGTTGCTAAGGAGACCTGACTGGAGTCACTCACCACACGCCCCACCGAGAGTGAGAACCACATTATAGCGACCACGAGGAGGTTACCCCATGTGACTCCTACCCTCCCTAGCAACCGCCCAATTTGGTTGCTAAGGAGACCTGACTGGAGTCACTCACCACACGCCCCACCGAGAGTGAGAACCACATTATAGCAACCACGAGGAGGTTACCCCATGTGACTCTACCCTCCCTAGCAACCGGGCCAATTTGGTTGCTAAGGAGACCTGAGTCACTCAGCATGCCCTGGATTCAAACTCGCGACTCCCGGTGTGATGGTCAGCGGCAGTACTCAGATACCCAGACCCACGTGATGACTGATATTATAAATCTATACCGAAGTTTTTCAAATAAATATAGTCTAGAATACAGAATACAAGAGAATATTTCAGTTGAATTGGAAAAGCAAAAAGAAGAAGGTAAGCCCTGATATTATATTTCCAATGTCAGCTTAATCAATCAATTAAAAAATGTGTTGAAGTATTTGATGGTTGTTGCTGATATATTGATGCTGATTCCTAATACAGTGTTTTATTACACCGCTCTCTGGAACACTTGATTGTGATTCTGTGGTCAGATATTTGTGTATAATATTGTTTATCTGCTGTTTGTTTTCTCAGTTTGAAAGTGAAGAGATGTTCAACATAAGTGTGAAAACGCTGCTCTCTCGCCTCCCCAAACAGCGGTACCTCAAATCCATCTGTGAACAGATTCACCACTTAAAAATCTATAAAAGGTACGTGCATTTCTACAGCGTTGAAAGCTCATGAGAATGATCTGATATTTGCCAGTTATCGGTGCATTGGTTTGTCGGGTCTCCTCAGAGCACTCTTGTTAATCCAGCAGCCTGACCTGGCGACTTCCCCTCGACAGTTTCCAAAAACACTCGTTTTTATTTAGAGTCATAAAACCTGATCCAAGCGATGGAGCTCATTAAAGATTCATTCAAAGCTCGTCTAGTGTTTTGTCACTGCCCATGTGTAAATGAATCCTCACAGCTGGTGTTGAAGTCACGTCTGTCTTTGAACAGTGATATGATGTTTACGGTCTTAAATGACTCTGGATTGAAGAAGATTCGCTCTGTCAGCTTGTTCTCGCTCGCTGCAGGAGATTCATGCTCTCAAAAGATCATTTCACATGCACTTTTATTACCCGAAACGTTTACGCTGACTACCACACCGCTGGAGTCATGGGTTTGAATCCAGGGCATGCTGAGTGACTCCAGTCAGGTCTCCTTAGCAACCAAATTGGCCTGGTTGCTAGGGAGGGTAGAGTCACATGGGGTAACCTCCTCGTGGTTGCTATAATGTGGTTCTCGCTCTCGGTGGGGCGTGTGGCGAGTTGATGCCGCGAGAATAGCTTAAAGCCTCCACATGTGCTACGTCTCCGCGGTAACATGCTCAACAAGCCACGTGCTAAGATGCGCGGATTGATGGTCTATATTACAAGATAAATGAGCGCTATATTCATACAAATGACGATGATTTTCTGCGTGACAGGTGAATTATCAGTTTTCCATATGCACTTACATGTTATACATGCTATTGCTTATTCAAGGTGATGCGCTTCATTGACATTAGACATTGATATTTGATGATGAATTAACATGGAAGTAAACTATAGCAAATTTAACACATGAACTGTATGATTTGGCTATTGACGTTTGAGTGTTCTACTGAAAGTTTTGTGTCTATTTAGACTTAAAAGTGCCTGAGAATATACCCGTGTAGCTCAGTATGTGTTTGACAGTTGCGTCGTGTGAAAGTAATGAATTCTGTTCTGGATTTGTTGCAATATCTCTTTGATTTATAAAAAAAGAAAACATCAAAATATACTCAATTCTATTATTTTCTAATTGTCTTGTAAATATTACACTATCTGGGCATTTTGTAGATCCATTTGGGAAAATTCCCGTGCATTGAAGGGATTCACTGATGTATCGCCCAATAAAACCATCATTACAGCGGCCACAAGCACGAAAAACTGATCGTTTATTTATACGATGTTACAAATGTACAGAATCAATTATAAAGTTTATAATCAGTGATTAAAACACCTAATAAAATAAATGCTTGAATATATTTTATTCCCATTTTCTCCCAATGCACTCCGAGTCCTCGTGGTGGCGTAGTGACTTGCCTCAATCCGGGTGGCGGAGGACGAATCTCAGTTTCCTCCGCGTCTGAGACCATCAATCCGCGCATCTTATCACGTGACTTGTTGAGAGCGTTACCATGGAGACGTAGCGCGTGTGGAGGCTTCACGCTATTCTCCACGACATCCACTCACAACTCACCACACGCCCCACCGAGAGCGAGAACCACATTATAGTGACCACGAGGAGGTTACTCCATGTGACTCTACCCTCCCTAGCAACTGGGTCAATTTGGTTGCTAAGGAGACCTGACTGGAGTCACTCAGCGAACTCCAGGTGTAATAGTCAGTGTCAATACTCGCTGAGATACCCAGAGCAATTGTTCTGTCAAATGTGAGTTTGGTTGTTGAGAACTGCAAAAACAGAAGTTCAAACCCATTTTGAGAGGAAACGCTTGCGTTTTTGTGTTTCAGGGTAGCTGTGGTGGTTCTTTACAGCTACAGAGACGATTATTATAAGATCCTGCTGTGATTCAAACATCCACGGCACTTCCTGGAGAACTGAAGGTCATTTCGAACAAGAGTCGATGCCAAAGGCTGATTGACAGACGTTTGTGTTGATCAATCAGAGATGATCATGTTTATTGATGAGAAAATACTGTACAGAGCTGAATTTAAAAAAATAAATATTTTCCCTAATCAAAGTTTTCTTTGTGACTTTATTATGGTCATATTTTCATTAATGTAGAACTATACAGACGGCCAATCATAACAGAGGACATTTACATACGTATTAACTCTTTCCCCGCCAAACACAGAATTTTCCGGGTATCCGTGTTTTAGGTGGTATACGGTAAGGAAGACCCGCACGCATGTTTTGAAAGAGTACGCAACTCTTTGATCAAAGAAACAGACTGCGATCGTCTCAAACGTGAAGTGGAACACCATACTAATACTAAAGCACTTATTTGATAAAAATGCCTTTTTCTCAGCTTTTTGTCCAAAATGTTGTTTTTGACAAAACCTACCTCTGTTCAAGTGGCAATAAAAAAAGAACAAATGAAGATAAAATAAAATCGTTTTTTTTTTTTGCCTAAAAGCAGAGGCTCAGATCTTTATTTTGATATATAGCATCTTCATACATTCATGGAAGAAAATATTCTGCGGGCCATTAAAGTTTAGCGAAAATCGTCAAAAACCCTGGCGGTGGCTGGCAACTTTTTTTTAAAAACGCTGGCGGGGAAAGAGTTAACACGTTATTTTACACATGCTATTAACACGTTATTTTACACATGCTATTAACTCTTTCCCCGCCAAACACGGAATTTTCCGTGTTTTATGAAAAAACGCTTACATGTACACGTTAAATGTACAGAGCGCGAGAAATAAAAGCTCTCGGCTCAATCCACAAAATCACTCAAATGGTTCACACACACTTTTTATTTGCCAAAACAAGTGTACAGTTGATCATCTAAGAGGTTTGTATTTACAGGTTGCAAAAGTAAAATAAATAAGCTCGGGCGTATAAAGACAGACAGATGCGAAACGGTTTACAAAATCTGTACAGCAGCTTTGGGTTTCTCTGCTAGCATCAGACCATCAGACGATAATTACGCAAACTAGCATTAATAAATAACTACGTGAAAAAATAAATAAGATACTTTCATCTTCTACTATGCCTTTATTTTGTACATTTAGTAATAGCAAAGAACTGCATTCACTCGAATTCTGCTTTGATTTTAACGTTACGATACAAGCTGCTAAAGGACGTCGTGGGCAGATGTGTGATTGACTTTCTTCTGCAGAACAGTAAAATATCTCAGCTGAGACGGTCCTTATAATGCAAGTGAATGGAGTTTTCTCTATGAAGCTCCAAAAATCACAGACAGTCAGAATAAACGTCATCCATACGACTCCAGCGGTTACATTAATGTCTTATAAAGACACACGATCGATTTTAGTGCGAAAAACATCTTCAAATGTGTTCTGCAGAAGAAAGTCAGTCACACACATCTGAGATCAAAAGGGTGAGTAAATTAGATCATTTTAATTTTCGAGTGAACTGTCCCTTTAAGGATATGAATACTGAAATGCTGTTTCTCACAGTACTGTTATAAACATCATGACAGAAGGCTTACAAGTGACTAACAACAAAACACAACAGAATCGAGAGGTCAGGAAACATGTCCGTCCATGTTGGGAACCTCGACGGTCCCGAGTGCCGGTGTCAAGATCATCTGTATCGATTACACAACTGCCTTTCAAGAGCTTATCTACGGCATCATTTACAGTAAAAAAAAAGTCCATCTGGTTTCTGAACTTCTCAGGCGTCTCCCCAACATGGCACTGAACTCTGCGTCCATGAAACTGTTGTTCCCGCTTTAACGCTCCAAACATCATAAACATTTCACAATACTTCTTTCCTTCGCTCCTGATCAATCAACGGTACGTTCAGGAGTCGCCAGCATACGGAGTTTCTGGAGTGTGGTGTAGAGATGCAGCGAGTGACAGAAAGTGCACTGCAGGCCTTCCGGAAGATGTTTGCGGCGGGAGATTTTAGCGTTGGACCCTGGCGTGTCCGTTGGCGAGTTTGGCTCGTGGGATGGCGATCCGTTCCGGACAGGACGAGCCCACGTCCAGGGGGAAGTTCGCAGTACAATCGCTCTTCATGGTCTGGAACTTGTTGTCTTTGGATGGTTCCATGTACACGACCGAGTTCTTGTTGACGTGCATCTTCAGGATCACCATCTAGGAGACGACGGGAAAGATTTTAGTCCAAAATTACTTTATACACATTCCTGATCAATTCACGTTTGTCTTTGTAATCGTGCTTCAAAAAGTAGTAACATGCTCCGCCTCTGAAACGACTTTCCTTTTTGGATGATGTCATCGAGTCCTTATTTTTCAGACACTTGCATTGTTGGGTAGATTACTTCTGAAATGTAATCTGGTACTTATTACAAAGTGCACGACTGAAATTGTAATCAGTAATATTTCAGATTTCTTTTGGATTGGATTACAATTGTAATCAATTAAAATTACATTTTTAAGGTAGTTTTGTAATTTTGGATTACTTATTGCATGTTTTGCTAATTGTAATCAGTAGTTTTAAGTACCAATTAACATTAAACGTGGTTGATTACATTTTTGATTACACTGCCAATCCATAAAGTAACTAATCTGTTTACACACAGTTTCAAATGTAATGTAATCCAATTACAAGCACTCCATTTTGTTCTATTCTGATTATGTAATCCAGAGTATATGTAATCCATTTATACCCAACACCGGCCGCCGGTCATATCGAGACCATCCAATCACTTCCTGATGGATGAAGCTCTTTTCCCTCTTTAAATGTACCGTTTCACTTACAAATTAAAGTAAAACTGCATCTGAAGTTCAGCCCAAAAAAAAAAAGCTTTCTGATACTAAAACCCTTTAAAGCGCTCGTCTTTGTGATATATGAGATTTATTACATCTCCCACGCCACAATACGTCATGGCATCATTCTGTGCTCTTACGACATCGTCAGTCCTTGAGTAACAATTTGTGCCACCTACAGTAAATTAAATTACTACTAAACCATCAAAACATTAGAGGCGCCAACATGACGCGTCCAAGGCCGCTTCGGACGGGATCTCACCTTTTTGGGTGCGCCGTAGCAGGACATTTGCACCCAGTTCTTCCTCCGGTTGACGAGGACGGCCACGATAAGGAAGATGACGATGGCCAAGAGGATTCCCGCCAGAATCCAGGCTGCTGATTGGTAGATGAGAGTCATCTCCATCTGGCTGGGAGCATCCCGAGACGCACCTCTGTCATCTACACAAGAAGATGTTTACATCAAAAACATAAATCCCACAATATGCCAATATTTCCCTGCACTAATCAGTTTGAGTGAAAACATCTCGGACCTTCCCTCCGCCGCTGTTGTTTGGTTTGGCTGCTTCATCTCATTGTTTCCACATGAGTGAGATGTCGTAACTGTGAGCCAACAGTCATAATCCATACAGCATTCCCATACAGCATTCCCAGTGTGGTAATGTACATATTAACTCATTTATCATGCTGATGATGATGATGATATCCTTTTACATGGAACTAGTCCAGAGGATCTCAGCCGAAACATTAGCAGGCATGTTCTGAAAACAATTAAAATGCAAATAATAAAAGTCTATTGGTCTATTCTAATACTCGATTCTGATCCGTAAAGAGACATGGCAAGAGTTTTATGCCTCTGTTCAAACGACCCCCAGATGATTTATTTTATCATTTGAAAAACATCATTTTTAATTGCTGCAGCTAGAGGGCGCTGCTCGATCGCACATCACTGACTGCAGCAGTAAATGGATGGAGACTGTTTCGTAACACTCATGTTTGTGCCGTTTTATGCCACATGGCGACTTCAATCTTAATTCAGTCATTCGTGCAGCTTTAATTGATACCATAACGATGTCTCAGAGGTCAAAGTCGGCAGGTTTTTAGAGCGTTTTGGACGGTTTTTCCTCAATGTTGTGAAAATGACAAAGAAATGTGCCAATCCTTCTACATCATGTGGCTATTAATATCATTATTATTTCTGAATTATTTAAATTGGAGTTTTAAAAGAGTGTTTTGGGTGTTTTTCTGATTTAAAATAGGCAGAACTCATGCCAGCCATAACAATTCAACGCTGGCATGGATCATGGTATTGACCCGTTTCATGTGGCATCACTGTAGGACTGCGCCGCCATGTTTGTTACCAACAGTTCACATACCTTCAATGTGCTGCGGGATGTGAGAAGCGCTTACATTCATACAGATGGGATCAACACAAACGTATTCTAGTCAAGTGTGCCGCACAAGCCCTCAAAAGTGAAGCCAAAATGTCTCGATCGCCCCCCGGTGGCTGGTCCTAGTATAGGTCATAAGCCCCGCCTCCCCATGTTATTCAACTAAACAATTAAATTACACTTCACATATCTTTTTTCCAAAGATAGTTTCTGTCATTTACTGTCGTTTCTATCACGTTGATGTCATTTCAAGTGTTTGTTTTCAAAATAAGTTTGTTTTAGTTATTTATGCTATAAAACGCTGCTGTGACATCATGATTGACAGCTGTGATTGACAGGTTCTCACTGAAGTAGTCACTGAAGCACCAACTGACTTTTTTTCGGGATCTTCGGAGGACTGAGGAGATTGGAGCTTTAAATGTAATATCTAAATTTCTATAATTAATTATTTCATAAGTCAAAAGGGGCGTGTGCTTGTGATTGATTCAGCGAGAGTGAGGGCGGAGCCTTGATTTTGCGGCTTTACTTCCTGCTCACTACTGCGCAGGTCTGGTCCCGAAATCGCAACTGCGCAGACTCAAGTCCCAAGATGTCAGCGCCATATCGGGACACTGGCGGCTTCAGTTCTCACCAATGGAAAAGAGCGAAGGGGCGTCGCCCATCTTTTTTTACAGTCTATGATTCTAGTACTGTGACTAAAGGCGGGAGCACACGGTATGATTTAGGCTACGATTCTGCTGTCTGAGACTCATTTCGGGAATCCTAAAGTATTTCTCTCGTCGCAGGGCAAAATCAGCAATCTGGCAACGTTCAGTGCAACATGTTTACAATAATAGTCTTTGCCCAAATTTCAGTGGAGGCTGAAGATCATCAGTGTCTGAAATGTAGCATCGTAGCCATACGGTGCGATTGCTAATACGACATCCAGATGAGATATTCCGCCCCTCTCTCGCACCCGAAAAATCCTGCCCCGCGTCAGCACCTCCGTAGCAACATTTTTGCCAGTTCGCTCTACTCGAGCACTTTCAATGTGTCTTTTCATTTTATATAAACTGTTTGAATAAATAAACAAGCAGGAAATACTTGGAGAATCGTGTCACACGTCGGCAATATGAAAGCATTATTCTCCGAATTAAATAATTGCATTTTCTCTACATTTATCATGCATTTACTTTAAATCTGTAAACTTCTTTAGTTTAGATTCACTCCAATTTTATTGCTAAATATATAAATTAAATTAAATAGAAAGATTGAACCATATATACTGTTTTTATGGGATGTTTTAATCCAAATCAGCAAATACATTTGATGCAATTATAGAAATCGACGTCATGTTTGGGAATCTGCAAGCGTGACATATTATCAGCCTTTATGACTGTGCTACATTTTGCGTGGCCGATGGGTTACTGATTTAAAAGAGGAGAAAGACGTACCGTTCACTCACCTTGTTGCACATCGTGCATCTGACATAACGCGCACAGTGTGCCATGGCGATATCAATGCGTTCATATCGTACAGTCTGACAAGCAACAATCGTAAAGGACGATTATAAATTCTAAAGTGTGCACCCGCCTTAAATCAAACCAGAAAACATTTGTGACTTCTGAATGAGCGATAATTACGGCGATGTACCGGTGGGCGCGTGTACTCGCCAGTTTAATCATGGATAAAATACCTTTAACGTTTTAAAAGTTTGCCAGTATTTGCGCAGTCTTCAGACCTGTATGAACTTTTCCATCATAAGCTAATTTTGATGTTTCGCGGGTGTTTTTCAATTCACTACCATCGTTTCCTTCCGCTGATGGTCACAAATATGGCGGCTGTGATGAAGTAGTAACGTCACTGAAACGGGTCAATAAGCGGGAAAATCCACGGCTTTTTTTGGAGTTTTTCACCTCCACATCCTGCATTAAAATAGTTGAACACATATCTAGCCGTGGATTGTCCTTTAATACTCTTACAATGCAGAAGAAAATGTCCAATCAAATTACAGTATTCTATCACTTGGTAGAAGCTCATCAAACATGGACGGGTCATGTGACGAAAACAACAAGAAACATGGTTTGTGTTGATTAAAATGTGTTTATGAATGTTTGGGTTTTTAGAGCTTGACAATCAAGAAACATTTAGAAACCAAAATGGTCAGTTTTCATTTTCAGCGTACGTCGCATTGAAGGAATATTCCGGGTTCAACACAAGTGAAGCTCAATCGACAGCATTTGTGCCATAATGTTGATCGCCACAAAAATGTATTTGAATCGTCGCTCATTAAAAAAATAAATACATTAAAGTGTGACATTTTTGGAGGTTTTAAAGGCAGAAACATGAAGCTTATAACTTAATTATTTAATTTGAAACTCATTATAATTTGACACTATTAGAGATTACATCGTCATGGTGATGAAATTGTAAAATTGGATGTAAATTTACACAGAAAAGGTTAGTAAGCTTTTTGTCACACACATATTGTCTTGTGGCAATATTTTATCATTTTTTTCCCTCCCCAATCTGTAACGGCCAATTCCCAATGCGCTCGTAAGTCCTCGTGGTGGTGTAGTGACTCGCCTCAATCCGGGTGGTGGAGGACGAATCTCAGTTGCCTCCGCGTCTGAGACCGTCAATCCGCGCATCTTATCACGTGACTTGTTGAGAGCGTTACCGTGGAGACGTAACGCATGTGGAGGCTTCACGCTATTCTCCGCGGCATCCACGCACAACTCACCACACGCCCAACCGAGAGCAAGAACCACATTATAGCGACCACGAGGAGGTTACCCCATGTGAGGTTACCCCATGTGACTTTACCCTCCCTAGCAACCGGGCCAATTTGGTTGCTAAGGAGACCTGACTGGATTCACTCACCACACGCCCCACCGAGAGCGAGAACCACATTAGGGCGACCATGAGGAGGTTACCCCATGTGACTCTACCCTCCCTAGCAACCGGGCCAATTTGGTTGCTAAGGAGACCTGACTGGAGTCACTCAGCACGCCCTGGATTCAAACGACGACTCCAGCGGTGATAGTCAGCGTCAATACTCCAACAACTTTCGGGCCAGTTTCTATGTAAAATCCCAGGCTGAATTTCCTTCCCAGTCCGCCCCTGAGGGACGAGCCAAAATTAATTAACGTGGTAATCAAATTTATGCCACAAATGCTGCCGAAAATGCTTAACTTGCATAAAACCTGGAATATTCCTTTAAAACTCTGGCATATGTTTTTGGCCCATGCAGTTCTTGGTAATATTAATGAATGTCCATGTTTGATTTTTAGGCATTTCTGTTCCAATAAACCATCTCGGCACTCAATGTCCAATGTAATAGTGTGTTCAAAGTTACGCCGGAATGATCTTATTTACAAGACGAGCGTATATCAACACCCCCAGGAAGCATTTATGTGTGGGAAACTGGATTTTCTTTGAGGCTTGATTTTCAGAGTTGGCAGAAGAAAAAAGGTGCTTGTCATAATTCAGTTTTACTTGTGGATTTTGGCCAGAACTCATTTGGCTGGTTAGAGGCAACAGGCTTGTGCAACAAAACGACAATCCTCATCAAGCCGTCTGGAGTGATAAAACAGATCATGCATCAACTAAACGCCCAATGCTTTGCTCTTCATTTTGTTGCATTGGTGCTAAAAAAAAGCTTCCTGTCTTTGTCAGAAAGTGAAAAAGAGAAACGGTAATTTTTAACCGTGTCCATTCTACAGTACCTGTAACTGCAATGACTGGAGCAACTGTTGTGATCCGTGCCGTCCGAATCTCTGTGACGGTAGCCGTGGGTTTGGCGTTGGGTTTGGTCGCTGCGGTGGACAGCATTATTGGCACCGAGGTTGTTGTGCCCTCTGCGGACAAGAGAAGCAAAACAATTGCACACAACAATTTCTCTTAGAAGTTACAAGAGGGTCATCAATCTTATAAAGCCATCTTCCAAAACCGCAGCCACACTAGCCGTTAATCACAGCGATCAACGACATGCTGACATTTCCGGCTTCATGATTTATCTGGTTATTTCCAATGCAATTGTTTATGAGTGTAATACAGAGAAAAACAAGCTGATTGCTTACTGCTTGACTCCCAAAATCAAAACAAAGAGATGAATCATTTAAAGGCTGAACAATGGCAGCGTTTGTTCCTCTCAGGGAAAAGCTGATGGAGAGCTTTGCATTTTCTTTCCTCGCATTGAGAGTGGCAGCGAGTGACAGGAAACACGTGTGAATGTGCAGATATCACTGGAATGTTTTCCTGTGGACTGTCGCTGCGTTTGCCAATGAAGTGGTACTTGGGATGGCATCTGTAAAGCCTCTTACTCAAAGTTAAATGTCTCCCAAAGGAATATCATTTGCCATAAACGGAATGTCCTAAAGTGAAAATACATTCATCGTTGACTTGCATGTCATTCCAAACCCATCTGACTTTCTTTCATGGAACACAAAACGAGATGTTAGCAGAACTTTCATGCTGCTCTTTTCCAAACAATGAAGTCATACAGAGACCTGAGGTCATCAAGCTCCAAAAAGGTACCACAAAAGCAGTCCATATGACTCAAATGTTCTGAAGCCATAAGAACAAAATGTACGCCATTATTGCTGACCAACGCTCATCTCTGATCTACAAGATGCACAAGTAATGGCATTTGGCATTTCTTCTGCACCACTTTATATTAGGTGTCTTTAACTAATATATACTAACATTAAAATACATACAATACCAATGTGCATATTGTGTAACTAGCAAAACTCTCAGATTCCCATTTTCTGCAACGGAGTCTGAGGCCATGGTTCTCAGCAGGAAACCGATGGAGTCTGTACTCCAGGTAGGGAATGAGGTATTGCCCCAAGTGAAGGAGTTCAAGTACCTCGGGGTCTTGTTCACGAGTGAGGGGACAATGGAGCGGGAGGTTGGCCGGAGAATCGGGGCAGCGGGGGCGGTATTGCACTCGCTCTATCGCACCGTTGTCACGAAACGAGAGCTGAGCCGAAAGGCAAAGCTCTCGATCTACCGGTCAATTTTTGTTCCTACCCTCACCTATGGTCATGAAGGCTGGGTCATGACCGAAAGAACTAGGTCGCGAGTACAAGCGGCCGAAATGGGCTTCCTCAGAAGGGTGGCGGGCTTCTCCCTTAGAGATAGGGTGAGGAGCTCAGTCATCCGTGAGGAGCTCAGAGTAGAGCCGCTGCTCCTTTGCGTCGAAAGGAGTCAGTTGAGGTGGTTTGGGCATCTGGTAAGGATGCCACCTGTCTGCCTCCCTAGGGAGGTGTTTCAGGCACGTCCAGCTGGGAGGAGGCCTCGGGGAAGACCCAGGATTAGGTGGAGAGATTACATCTCCACACTGGCCTGGGAATGCCTCGGGGTCCCCCAGTCAGAGCTGGTTAATGTGGCTCGGGATAGGGAAGTTTGGGCCCCCTGCTGGAGCAGCTGCCCCCGCGACCCGACTTCAGATAAGCGGTTGAAGATGGATGGATGGATGGAGTTTGAAGTATGGGTCATTTTAGGTGTTGGGTTATAAATGCAGATACTTTAAATGTACGTACAATGCAACAACACATATGTGCATGATAAGTACATTGTATCAAATGCACCTAATATAAAGGGCGTCCATTTGTTCTTTGAAACAAGTCATTTATTTACCCAAAGCAGCCATGGGAATATGCAGTTTGTATTTTTGACAACAAATTTTCAATTTGTGACGCATGTAGAAACTCTTACCCAGGCAGTGTGGGCAGCACTGGCCCTTGCGCAACACTGGTACTCTGCAGCTGGCAGGTGGACAGTGTTGCGAAAAACACTCGACGGTCCCGTTGTGACAGGTGCAGCTGGTGCAGGCGTTGGACTTCCATGATTCACCGGCCAATAGGATTTCTCCATTGGTAGAAATGCAGTATTCCTGTTGGCTGTTGTTGACTGGAAGTTTGGGATTGAGTTTGTCTTCTGTGGGTAAGAAATAGCAAAACGTTTAAGAACTTTTACACCCAATCTCACGCAATACAACATCCTACTCCCACTACATTTTACATTTACATTTATGCATTTGGCAGACGCTTTTATCCAAAGTGACTTACAGTGCACTTATTACGGAGACAATCCCCCCGGAGCAACCTGGAGTTAACTGTCTTACTCAAGGACACAATGGTGGTGACTGTGGGGATCAAACCAGCAACCTTCTGAGTACCAATGTATTATACAGTGCACTTATTACAGGGACAATCCCCCCGGAGCAACCTGGAGTTAAGTGTCTTACTCAAGGACACAATGGTGGTGACTGTGGGGATCGAACCAGCAACCTTCTGATTACCAGTTATGTGCTTTAGCCTGCTGTGCCAATACTTTGTGATATATTGAACCATGAAATTGTAGTAGTGGAAGTCTGTGTTAGACGGTCCTCCTCCACAGCGTTTATTATAGTCTGCTATGTGTTTGAAGAAAAGACTTGTTTAAATGAACCATTCACAGGGGTTTTAACAACTCTACAAACAGAAAATTGTCTTTAATCTTAAGCACAGCTCAAAGTCATTGCCCCTGGGCTATTCTGCGAACAAGCGCTCATGTGAACTATATAAGGAGTCATTTAAATGGGACCAATTCCAACATTCCTGTCGGCAGCCCCAACATTCATCAAAGAGAGTGCCAGACAATCTACATTCAAAAGAGAGATCGGGCGATAAGATCGAGTGTCGCCATTGGAGAAATGAGGATTCCAGGCGGTCATGCGAATCTGAATTGATGGCGAAGCACAAGACTTGTGTGAGCCCTCAACAGAAGGACTGCATAAGAAAACAGCCACATGTGCTTTTTTGCCCTGGGGTTCTTCATAAAACCATCCAGTTTGCCCTTGCCAGTTTATTGTTTTAGGTCAGATACTATGTTGCCCCAAGCAGAGCTTTGTGGGTGTGGACAAAACCACATGTTAATAAAACTACGACTGCCTGACTGTTCTTCACATGAGCCAGAACAGGGTCTGAAATGAACATGTGTGCTATACTCAAGTCTTACGAAGTATGAGAAAGAGACCTAAATTGAAGTCACCAATTGAATGACACCATCAAACATCATTGGTTCTCACACATCATTGCCATCGAGCTATTTTTGATTTCAGAGCAACAGCAGACTTTGTAAACCAGTATAAATGGTTTCTATAGATAAGGTTACGGTGTCCAAACACACTCTTGGCAGTGACGCTTCTGAGTTTTTTGGCACTCCAGAAAAGAACGGCTGTCAGTGGGTGCTTTGGCGAAAATGCCTAAAACAACAACCTATTTATAAAGATTACTCTTTAAATGTCCATTGCAATCAGTATTTGACGTAAATGATCACGGTCATTGCTCTAGTTGGATTTGAACTCTTCACAAAGGAAACAAACTCTGATCGCAAACAGCTGTTTTTAATTTCCAAAGTGTAACTGATGCGACAGATACGAGGCCAAATATGATTGATCAATGATCTTAAAACACCATAGAAGAACTAACAGGACGAACACCGTCTTGCCACCACAGCAGCACGTACTGGCTTCTGTACTCCCTGAAGTAATCCTGTCTATTCAATAACGGTATTTGTGATGAATTAGTGGAGGTACGTGTTACCTGGGCAGGTGTGACAGCAGGTGTCTTTGTTGATTGGCGCATGGCAGAGGACAGGTGGACACACTTCAGAATCACAGAGCACCCGACCCTGTCTGCAGGTGCAGCGCGTGCACTCGTCCAAACTCCACGTCTCTCCTTCCACATAGAGTTCTCCGTCTGGAGCGCGACACACCACCATATCAATCCCTGCCACCTCACCGCTGCCAGACTCATCTGATGCAAAACACACAAGAGTGACGATGAAAACCCAACTAACATAACATTCCAACTACACTCGTAGACCAAAGTGTTGTCAGAGCTTTCAGTGTGGCAAAGAAACGTTCCCTTCATGCTGCATTTATTTGTCACTTTTTTTAGTCACGTTTATTCCCAGCCAACATCGGTCTCAGGTGATCGTGTCATGTGGTCACATGCATTTGGATCAGAAAGCACATTGGACCCATTTACACCTGTATTTATTGCTGTATACTAGTTGTCGGGTCACTCGAAACAGATCCGGGTGTAACTGGGGTCCGAGTGTCGGTACATTGCACGTACCGTCACAGCTGGGGCAGCACTGGTCCGGTCCGAGCACAGGGTTGGCGCAGGTGGGCACTGGGCAAGAAATGAGCACACACATCTCACGCCCAGCGTGACAGTAACAGTCACGGCAGCCGTCGTGCCAGCTGTCACCCTCCTCGAAGCGTCGCCCGCTCTGTGTCAGACAGTAACTGGGCAGCGGCTGAACGTAGGCCATCGTGCTGGACACACGATGATCTGCATCAAAACACAAAATTAACTTGAAAACATTCAACAGGAGGAGCACAATTAATGAGTTAGCTTGGAGAAAGAAAAAAAAGAATAAAACAACTAACATTTTATGACCAACACGCGTCCTGAGACCCCACGTCCATCCTCGTGGCACTTACGTTTTGGCTTCGCTATAGGCCATGCATGATTTAATTTCAAATAAACTGACTGATCTCAGTTCAGGACACCTTGGGCTGTCAGTAAAGGGTTAAACTTTTGATGCACCAAGTCATGTGACAAACATGCACTAAATAGGGAGCAAGGGAGCATCCTATAGCTCTCCTATAACTGTTCTGAGACCAGTGCAGACAGACAGCACACTGGAGGTTAAGTCATGCACTAAATAGGGAGCAAGGGAGCATCCTATAGCTCTCCTATAACTGTTCTGAGACCAGTGCAGACAGACAGCACACTGGAGGTTAAGTCATGCACTAAATAGGGAGCAAGGGAGCATCCTATAGCTCTCCTATAACTATTCTGAGACCAGTGCAGACAGACAGCACACTGGAGGTTAAGTCATGCACTCATTAGGGAGCAAGGGAGCATCCTATAACTCTCCTATAACTGTTCTGAGACCAGTGCAGACAGACAGCACGCTGGAGGTTAAGTCGTGCACTAAATAGGCAGCAAGGGAGCATCCTATAGCTCTCTATAACTGTTCTGAGACCAGTGCAGACAGACAGCACACTGGAGGTTAAGTCATGCAATAAATAGGGAGCAAGGGAGCATCCTATAGCTCTCCTATAACTGTTCTGAGACCAGTGCACACTGGAGGTTAAGTCATGCACTCATTAGGGAGCAAGGGAGCATCCTATAACTCTCCTATAACTGTTCTGAGACCAGTGCAGACAGACAGCACACTGGAGGTTAAGTCGTGCACTAAATAGGCAGCAAGGGAGCATCCTATAGCTCTCTATAACTGTTCTGAGACCAGTGCAGACAGACAGCACACTGGAGGTTAAGTCATGCACTAAATAGGGAGCAAGGGAGCATCCTATAGCTCTCCTATAACTGTTCTGAGACCAGTGCAGACAGACAGCACACTGGAGGTTAAGTCATGCACTAAATAGGGAGCAAGGGAGCATCCTATATGTCTCTATAACTGTTCTGAGACCAGTGCAGACAGACAGCACACTGGAGGTTAAGTCATGCACTAAATAGGGAGCAAGGGAGCATGCTATAGCTCTCCTATAACTGTTCTGAGACCAGTGCAGACAGACAGCACACTGGAGGTTAAGTCATGCACTAAATAGGGAGCAAGGGAGCATCCTATAGCTCTCCTATAACTGTTCTGAGACCAGTGCAGACAGACAGCACACTGGAGGTTAAGTCATGCACTAAATAGGGATCAAGGGAGCATCCTATAGCTCTCTATAACTGTTCTGAGACCAGTGCAGACAGACAGCACACTGGAGGTTAAGTCATGCAATAAATAGGGAGCAAGGGAGCATCCTATAGCTCTCCTATAACTGTTCTGAGACCAGTGCAGACAGACAGCACACTGGAGGTTAAGTCATGCACTAAATAGGGAGCAAGGGAGCATCCTATATGTCTCTATAACTGTTCTGAGACCAGTGCAGACAGACAGCACACTGGAGGTTAAGTCATGCAATAAATAGGGAGCAAGGGAGCATCCTATAGCTCTCCTATAACTGTTCTGAGACCAGTGCAGACAGACAGCACACTGGAGGTTAAGTCATGCACTAAATAGGGAGCAAGGGAGCATGCTATAGCTCTCCTATAACTGTTCTGAGACCAGTGCAGACAGACAGCACACTGGAGGTTAAGTCATGCACTAAATAGGGAGCAAGGGAGCATCCTATAGCTCTCCTATAACTGTTCTGAGACCAGTGCAGACAGACAGCACACTGGAGGTTAAGTCATGCACTAAATAGGGAGCAAGGGAGCATCCTATAGCTCTCTATAACTGTTCTGAGACCAGTGCAGACAGACAGCACACTGGAGGTTAAGTCATGCACTAAATAGGGAGCAAGGGAGCATCCTATAGCTCTCCTATAACTGTTCTGAGACCAGTGCAGACAGACAGCACACTGGAGGTTAAGTCATGCACTAAATAGGGAGCAAGGGAGCATCCTATATCTCTCTATAACTGTTCTGAGACCAGTGCAGACAGACAGCACACTGGAGGTTAAGTCATGCACTAAATAGGGAGCAAGGGAGCATCCTATAGCTCTCTATAACTGTTCTGAGACCAGTGCAGACAGACAGCACACTGGAGGTTAAGTCATGCACTAAATAGGGAGCAAGGGAGCATCCTATAGCTCTCCTATAACTGTTCTGAGACCAGTGCAGACAGACAGCACACTGGAGGTTAAGTCATGCACTAAATAGGGAGCAAGGGAGCATCCTATAGCTCTCCTATAACTGTTCTGAGACCAGTGCAGACAGACAGCACACTGGAGGTTAAGTCATGCACTAAATAGGGAGCAAGGGAGCATCCTATAGCTCTCCTATAACTGTTCTGAGACCAGTGCAGACAGACAGCACACTGGAGGTTAAGTCATGCACTAAATAGGGAGCAAGGGAGCATCCTATAGCTCTCCTATAACTGTTCTGAGACCAGTGCAGACAGACAGCACACTGGAGGTTAAGTCATGCACTAAATAGGGAGCAAGGGAGCATCCTATAGCTCTCCTATAACTGTTCTGAGACCAGTGCAGACAGACAGCACACTGGAGGTTAAGTCATGCACTAAATAGGAGCAAGGAGCATCCTATGCCTCCTATAACTTTCTGAGACCAGTGCAGACAGACACACTGGAGGTTAAGTCATGCACTATAGGACAAGGAGCATCCTATACTCCTATAACTGTTCTGAGACCAGTGCAGACAGACAGCACACTGGAGGTTAAGTCATGCACTAAATAGGCAGCAAGGGAGCATCCTATAGCTCTCTATAACTGTTCTGAGACCAGTGCAGACAGACAGCACACTGGAGGTTAAGTCATGCACTAAATAGGGAGCAAGGGAGCATCCTATAGCTCTCCTATAACTGTTCTGAGACCAGTGCAGACAGACAGCACACTGGAGGTTAAGTCATGCACTAAATAGGGAGCAAGGGAGCATCCTATAGCTCTCCTATAACTGTTCTGAGACCAGTGCAGACAGACAGCACACTGGAGGTTAAGTCATGCACTAAATAG
The DNA here is from genome assembly GCF_025860055.1 of Xyrauchen texanus. Classification (NCBI taxonomy): domain Eukaryota; kingdom Metazoa; phylum Chordata; class Actinopteri; order Cypriniformes; family Catostomidae; genus Xyrauchen; species Xyrauchen texanus. The sequence continues at coordinate 748,520 of NC_068297.1, forward strand.
GGAGCAAGGGAGCATCCTATATGTCTCTATAACTGTTCTGAGACCAGTGCAGACAGACAGCACACTGGAGGTTTTTAACCTCAAAGAAATCACGCTGTTGTGTCACGTGACGCGGTGCGGCAGAAGTTTAACCCTTAAATGACAGTCTAGAGTCTTGTGAACAGTATTCAGCTGCATCCAGTTTTTCAATTCAAAGTTGAATTCAAGAACACGTCCCGTGTGAACAGACTCTAATTATACAGGGCTTCATTAACACACTCAGTAAAGTAGCAGTTTTGCACATGCTTCGTTTAGTGCTTGTAATAAACATGCAGAAGAGGTTTATTGTGTCTGCAGCGGCTCACAGTAAAGTGATTAAAGCCCCGTGAGACCAGATGAAGTTTCATGACCTGTGACTCCTGTTTAAACCAGACCAGAGTTCTTCTCTGAACCTTCTATGAATCAAGAAACTGCGTCATTTTCATCCCAGTGTGATGTCAGAGCGTTTACGCAGTAACTCACCGTTGCATTCGCAGATGCTGCAGCCCTTCCTGTTCGTCCTGTAGCCGTCGCTGCAGCGTTTGTCGCAGGTGAACGGGGGCACTTCACACAGCGACACATCTCACAACCGTGTTTGTTCCTCCTGAGGAGAGAAACACCAAAATATGGGTCAATGACGTGATGCTCATTTATTAGTCCAGATCTATAGTGATTGAAAAACACATTGGGGTCAAAAATGTCACGTGGTGCAACCGTGAAGAAAAAAATATAAATGTTTAACTTAAAGCTGGAATTGGGGGTTTCTGGGTATCTCAGCGAGTATTGACGCTGACTATCACACCTGGAGTCTTGAGTTTGAATCCAGGGCGTGCTGAGTGACTCCAGTCAGGTCTCCTTAGCAACCAAATTGTCCCGGTTGCTAGGGAGGGTAGTTACATGGGGTAACCAAATCCTCATCTCAGAAAACCTCAATGCTCCATCTGCTTCTTTTGTAGTAACAATGACACGGTTTTGAAATGGAAACCACCTGGAAAACCGCATGTCTATACTGGCCCATCAGCCAGACCGGCTTAAACCAGCAGAGGGACATCCATTCTGGCCTCTGTTGGCCTTTCCGGCGAGGTGATTAGCAACAGAAACACACTTCTGCGTTCCTGCTAAGAGTTCAAATGCAGTTAAACTTCTAAAGACACATGAAAGAACATCTCACGATAGCGAATAATAACAGACGACACTTTTATGATAATAATGTCGTGATTCATTAAGGTGTTCTGAGCGGAACGACCTGCCTGCTGTTTGTAGAGGCGCGATACACCGTAACCAGACGCTCACGGATCTAACGGGCATCTGGTTGTGTTTCCCTCAGCAGAATATGAGCAGCTTTGAAGAGCAGATGAGAGAAAGACAGCTGAACATCACCTGCTGAGCTCTTGATGTGACTGGAGCCTTCATTTGAATATGAACGGTTTCTAAATGATTTGTAGGAAATGATCATGTGTTCATAGTCATGATCATCTTAAAGGAGAGCTATTATGCCCTTATTACAGTTTGTAATATGAGTCTCAGGTGTCCCCAAATGTGTGTGAAGTTTCAGCTCATAATCCCCCACAGATCATTTATTATATCATGTTATAAACGCCTCTTTTTGGGTGGAATCAACAACACGCTGATATCGTGTGTGTCTCTTTAAATGCAAATGAGCTGCTGCTCCCCGCCCCCTTTCTAGAAGAGGGCTGTGCCTTTACAGCTCGTGCATCGGTTACTATAGCAACAACAAATCAGAACCGATATGACTGACAGTGTAAATACTGGAGTTCAGACGGGACCGGGAAGAGAAATCGTCCCAGGATTTTACACAGCAACTGCCCAAAAGATGAGCGGGGTGTGTTTGGGGATAGGGGTGTTCGCTGTCCTTTTCTGCATATCACAGCACCGTTTTATGGTCCGTTCTGCATAACGCAGCGGCTCATTTTAGCTTATCGCGGACCATTTCGCGGATGACACACCGGCCCGCTCGGTTCTCCCGATGGCCAGTCCACCCCTGATTGGCCCCAAAGTGCGTCGGCCCACCGGGACAATGTCCGGTATGCCAGATCACCAGTCCAGCTTGTCCTCTGCATCTTCAGTGTCTCTGATGCGGGAGTTCATGAAGACTCTTATGTTTACAGCAACAATATTTATTTAATATTTCATATTTATGTTCATTTGGGTAGTTTTGACAAAGTCTGGTTCACGTACGAATTTTTTTTTTTTTAATTCTGATTTACCTCTACCAGGTCAAAAATGACCCAAACGCAATATGGTAAATGGTCTGCACTTATAGAGCGCCTTTTTTAACCTTAGCACTGTGACTCACTGACTGACACTATCTCTCTCTCTCTCTCTCTCTCTCTCTCTCTCTCTCTGTCTCACTGACTCACACACACACTCACTGACTCACACACACACTCACTGACTCACACACGCACACACTCACTGACTCACACACACACTCACTGACTCACACACTCTCACACACACACCAGTGATGTCAGAGCTGCATGTAAGGTGTTAGCCTGTGATTGGGAGTAACTTGAGGTTCAGTGTCTTGCTCAAGGACACTTCGGCATGTGGAGTCGTGTGGGCCGGGAATAAAACCACCAACCCTGCGATTAGTGTCCGACCCGCTCTACCACCTGATCAGCTAGATGACAAATTAGTATGCTAGCAATGAAACAGACTTCATGAGGGCTCCATATATCACTAATGAAACCTCATTAACAGCACTGCATCATTATCAGCCTCAGTTAATTATACAGTCATTTATCATGAATTAAACAGGCCCTCACGTCCCCTCGCCCCCTTAAACAGGCCCTCACGTCACCTCGTCCCCTTAAACAGGCCCTCACGTCCCTCGTCCCCTTAAACAGGCCCTCACGTCCCCTCGCCCCCTTAAACAGGCCCTCACGTCCCCTCGTCCCCTTAAACAGGCCCTCACGTCCCTCGCCCCTTAAACAGGCCCTCACGTCCCTCGCCCCTTAAACAGGCCCTCCGTCCCCTTAAACAGGCCCTCACGCCCTGCCTTAAACAGGCCCTCACGTCACCTCGCCCCTTAAACAGGCCCTCACGTCCCCTCGTCCCCTTAAACAGGCCCTCACGTCACCTCGCCCCTTAAACAGGCCCTCACGTCCTCTCGCCCCCTTAAACAGGCCCTCACGTCACCTCGCCCCCTTAAACAGGCCCTCACGTCACCTCGCCCCCTTAAACAGGCCCTCACGTCACCTCGCCCCCTTAAACAGGCCCTCACGTCCTCTCGCCCCCTTAAACAGGCCCTCACGTCACCTCGCCCCCTTAAACAGGCCCTCACGTCACCTCGCCCCTTAAACAGGCCCCTCACGTCACCTCGCCCCTTAAACAGGCCCTCACGTCACCTCGCCCCTTAAACAGGCCCTCACGTCCTCTCGCCCCTTAAACAGGCCCTCACGTCCTCTCGCCCCCTTAAACAGGCCCTCACGTCCTCTCGCCCCCTTAAACAGGCCCTCACGTCCTCTCGCCCCCTTAAACAGGCCCTCACGTCACCTCGCCCCCTTAAACAGGCCCTCACGTCACCTCGCCCCCTTAAACAGGCCCTCACGTCCTCTCGCCCCCATAAACAGGCCCTCACGTCCTCTCGCCCCCATAAACAGGCCCTCACGTCCTCTCGTCCCCTTAAACAGGCCCTCACGTCCTTTCACTCGGGACGACTGCTGACTCCACACGCATTCCTGCGAGCCTCCGCCAACGGCCCGCGCCGTCCTGTCAGATCCGATGATGCTTTAGCCCTATAGAGAACGGGAAGCAATTTAAGACCCCTTTTGTGTGAAGCCCGACGCGTTCGACTGTGAGAAATGTCCCTGTAAACAGCCGCTCGACCTCTGAGACACTTGCACGTCAAGAAAGACTTGAACTTTGTCTTCGGGTCTTATTCATCAGCGCGGTTCCACAAGCTAGCGATCAGCCGTCTGTCTGAACAGTATTTTAACCTCTTCATCTCGGGCATTTTTGGGCTGCCGCCTGCCATTTTTCGCACCCAAATTTAAAAGCTAACACATACGGTGCCAAAAATTGCTCTTATTTTTCTGACAAATTAAAAAAAAGACTAAAATGATCAATAAAGAATATTGCACATGTTTATCAATCTTATCACGAATAAGATGAATTGTCGAATTGTTGTTGTTTTTTGCAAGCATGTAATTCTGGTTCCGTTCTCTCCATCGCCCTCGAACAAGTCTCATTTTATTCCACTAGATGGCAGCAAGTACTAAATAAAATCACATTCCATCACAACATGCAGATGTGAACTGTAGGGGGCGCTCTAGCGCATCTCAGCGCTCACAGACGAGCGCGTCCATAGACATTCAGTCTAATGTTCAGTTCAAGCACCTCCCTAATTGTTTCATTGAATATCTCGGCCTCTGAGTGGACTACAAGCTCAATCTAGGTGTCATTATAAAGCTGAAGATTGATGATATATAACATTTTAGCAACAACCAAAAATATATTTTCCCGATGACTGGTTAAGCACGCTTTTCCTACTGGACTGCATATTTTGTTCTGGACATCCAAGACACCACATTGGTTTATTCACACAAGCGCACAGACACGTACAAAACAGCTCATCTTTTAGACCACTCGTCTATTTTTGCATGTTTATTAGGTGCTATTAGTGACAAATCAACAAGGGAAATGTCTTACTGAAGGGACTTACCGGATACAGCAGGGGTGCCCAATACATTGATCACGATCTAACAGTCGATCGAGAAGGCAATGCTGGTAGATCGCACAAAATTGAAATGTACTTTCGTTAAATTTTAATAAAAATAAATATAATGTCTTTGCTTCTTTTAGTTTCTGTCTGACATGCACTTGACGAATAAATATTGAGCAGGTGATGTTTTGTTTACTCAGTTGGCATGACAACTAGGTTTTGCGCATACGCGCCTAGGCGCGTTTGTTTACTCAGTTGCCATGACAACTAGGTTTGCGCATACGCGCCTAGGCGCGTTTGTTTACTCAGTTGCCATGACAACTAGGTTTGCGCATACGCGCCTAGGCGCGTTTGTTTATTCAGTTGGCATGACAACTAGGTTTGCGTATATGCGCGTTTGTTTACTCAGTTGCCATGACAACTAGGTTTGCGTATATGCGCGTTTGTTTACTCAGTTGCCATGACAACTAGGTTTACTGCGCTACTCAGCTGCCATGACCTAGGTTGCGATACGTTTGTTTATTCAGTTGCCATGACAACTAGGTTTGCACATACGCGCCTAGGCGCGTTTGTTTACTCAGTTGCCATGACAACTAGGTTTGCGCATATGCGCCTAGGCGCGTTTGTTTACTCAGTTGCCATGACAACTAGGTTTGCGCATACGCGCCTAGGCGCGTTTGTTTATTCAGTTGGCATGACAACTAGGTTTGCGCATATGCGCGTTTGTTTACTCAGTTGCCATGACAACTAGGTTTGCGCATACGCGCCTAGGCGCATTTGTTTATTCAGTTGCCATGACAACTAGGTTTGCACAGGTCGTTCAAATGCCCTGACTATTGTAATCTATTGTGCTGTAGGTGTTTTGGGTTTAGTGTTAAAACTGAATGATATCAACATTGAACATTATTATATATTTGTTTAATTAATTAGAAGATGAATTCCATGTAGGGATACATGCAGTAGTCCCAACAAGCATTTTCTTATTTTAAATGAAACTGTGTTTTTTAAGTTGGTAGATCTTATTGAGTTGGTCATTTAAAAGTAGATCATCACACAAAAAAATTTCTGGGTATCATTCCTGGATACAGGATGCATTACCCTGTATCCAGGAACTTAAACATGTTAAGCGTGCACTTATTTCTCAACATAGCGCCCACTTTTATACCTGCCATGCTCTATTAACGCCAACTGTTCAAAAGCACATATTGTTGTGGTTCACATGCGGTACTTTTGGCCATTTAGCATACAGTATGTTTCTGGTGCATGACGACAGCGATGCAGTTCACTATGTTTTGGACCAGAGCTGCTGATCTGGACCAGGATTCGGTGCTTCAGAACCACCTATGAGATGCTTTAAAAGCACAAGTGGTTTGCGGCCATCTTTAAACGCTCAATGCCAAATACCATCTCCCGTTCTCGACGTGAGCCACTATATAAACAGCGAGATGTAGAGATGCCGCTGACCTCAGAGGATTCAGACTTCTAAAGGCTCCTCAGAAATGATCCCTGAGGCACTCCAGATCTCGGGAACGTATTGAAAATCGATCCGCGGGACTCAGAGACCAGAGGAGTCTCGGTGCACTCATACAGGACGTGTTTGTGTCCATGTGCATTTGATCTTTGTTTTGAAACGGACGCACGGCCATGAGTGTGTTGGCTCGGACGCAAGATGTTTGAGTCCAGATATTTGACTAGGATCAAGGGATTGCGGGGGGATTTCTTGAACACATTATGCTCCACATTACAGGACTTTGGATCGAGATGTTTGATCTGCAATCGGAGCGCTCTCTTCTCATCGGTCTCGTACCTCATCACCTCTTTTTAAGGCTTTTACACTGTGCTTAACACCTTTTTAACCCCACGTTAAGCAGTGTTTACTCTTGTAGTGTTAACAGAAGGGTACTGCTTTGGGTTTGCGTTAAGGGTAGAGATGCATACACTTACACATATCCATTTGGGCAGGTTTTGCTGCACGTCATGGGGCGACAATTTGGTACTCTACACTCGCAGACGTCACAACCATAGTGATCTTTCTGATATCCCAGAGGACACTCCAGAGAACAGTAGGAGGACAAATCGGGACAGGTGTCATCTGAAAGAGAACAATTAAAACAAGTTGGATTTACATACATCAGATGATACTGTACATGGTCAGAGCTGTCAATCAAGCCAACATACTGCTATTCTACAACCTTAAATCCTTAAACCGAGACCAGGTGAATCCAAATCAAAACATGCAATATCAAAACAGGACTTTTATTATGAAACATGTGATATCATAACTTTTATAGTGTGTGTGTATATGTGTGTGTGTGTATGTGTGTGTGTGTGTGTGTATGTCTGTGTGTGAGTGTGTGTGTATGTCTGTGTGTATGTCTGTGTGTGTATGTGTCTGTGTGTATGTGTGTGAGTGTGTGTGTATGTGTGTATGTCTGTGTGTGTGTGTGTGTATGTCTGTGTGTGTGTGTGTCTGTGTGTATGTGTCTGTGTGTATGTGTGTGAGTGTGTGTGTGTGTGTGTGTGTATGTCTGTGTGTATGTGTGTGAGTGTGTGTGTGTGTGTGTGTGTGTGTGTGTCTGTGTGTGTGTACTCACTGCTCACACACTGGCACAGCAGACAGCCTCTAGGGTCCTGCTGGAAGCCGAACGGGCAGTCGTGCCCAGAGAGTGAGCAGTTCTCCAGTGGCGGGCACAGCAGCGGACTCACCGTCTCATATGACGGTTCTAGGAAACACAATGAACAAAGACGATAAATATAGTTTCTCCTCAACAGTTCATGAATCCATCATGGAAACATTTTACTCCGCATACGAGTAACAACTCAATAAACGACAATGACTCGGCGTTTTACTCTCGTCCCAAACTGTCAATATTAAACTATAAAAATACAAAGTTAAAAACTATGATCATCTAAACAGAATCAATTTCAATATTTATTGTGTGGAAATAATTTCTATATATTTTACCACATTTGTGGCGTCATTTCCAGCACAGCAAATAATTTCACCCCTAATAAAGTGTGTTCAATAGTTCGTGTTCTTGATAACCAAGTGGACAAAAGTGTCCGTGAAGAGCTTCAGATGAAATATGAGACAAAAAGTTTTATCAATCAAGCTGTAATTTTGCCAAGTTATGCAAAAAGTGTGAAAATATGCTTTAATTGTGTGTATTTACAACACATAAAATGTTAGCCATTAAATTAGTCTTATGGTGCGTTCACATACAACATGAAGAGAGCGTTTTGCGTGGCGTGATTACATACAAAGTCAATGTAAAGGGGCGAATTGATGTGAATTCGAGGCGGGCACCGCAAATGACACGACTCAAACACGCAAAATTTCTTAATTCAAAATTTGCATAATGGTGTGTTCACATACAATGCGTAGCGAGTGTTCTGTGTAGCGTGATTACATACAAAGTCAATGCAAAGATTCAAATTCGTGGTGGGCGGTGTGAATGAAGCGAATGACGCGACTTGAACATGCAAAATCGCTTCATTCGAAATTCGCATAACGGTGCGTTCACATACAAAGTCAATGCAAAGGGGCGAATAGATGCGAATTCACGGCGGGCGGTGTGAATGAAGCGAATGATGCATCTTGAACTCGCGAAATCGCTTCATTCGAAATTTGCATGATGGTGCGTTCACATACAACGCGAAGCAGAGCGTTTTGCGTGGCGCGATTACATAGAAAGTCAATGCAAAGATGCAAATTTGTGGCGGGCGGCGTGAATGAAGCAAATTACATGATTTGAACTCGCAAAATCGCTTCATTCAAAATTCGCATGATGGTGCGTTCACATACAACGTGAAGAGAGCGTTTTGCGTGGCGCGATTACATTTAAAGTCAACACATAGACGTGAATAGACACAAATTCACAGCAGGTGGTGCAAATGACGCGATTCAAGCACGCAAAATCGCTTCATTCGAAATTTGCATAATGGTGCGTTCACATAAAACGTGAAGCGAGCGTTTTGCGTGGCGCGATTACATACAAAGTCAATGCAAAGGGGCGAATAGATGCAAATTCGAGGCGGGCACCGCGAATGACGCGACTCAAACACGCAAAATTGCTTCATTAAAAATGTGCATAATGGTGTGTTCACATGCAGCGCAAAGCACGTGTTCTGCGTAGCGTGATTACATACAAAGTCAACGCATAGACGTGAATGGATGCAAATTCATGCCAGCTGGCACGAATGACGCAGCTCGAGCACGCGAAATCACGTCATTCAAAATTTGCATAACAGTGAGTTCACATACAACGCTAACCAAGCGAATATATTTATATTAATACATATAAAGTCAATGCAAATGGGCGAACAGATGCGAATTTGCGACAGGCGGCGTGAATGAAGCGAATGACGCAACTTGAACACGCGAAATCGCTTCATTCGAAATTCGCATGATGGTGCGTTCACATACAACGCAAAGCGAGCATTTTGCGTGGCGCGATTACATAGAAAGTCAATGCAAAGATGCAAATAGATGCAAATCCGTGGTGGGCAGCGTGAATGACGCGACTTGAACACGCGAAATTGCTTCATTCGAAATTTGCATAATGGTGCGTTCACATACAACGCGAAGCGAGCATTTTGCGTGGCACGATTAAATACAAAGTCTACGCAAAGATGCGAATAGATGTAAATTCGCGGTGGGCAGCGTGAATGAAGCGAATGACATGACTTGAACGCGCGAAATCACGGTGCGTTCACATACAATGCAAAGAGAGCGTTTTGTGTGGCGCGATTACATAGAAAGTCAACGCATAGAAGTGAATAGACAGAAATTCACAGCAGGTGGCGCGAATGACGCGACTTGAACGCGCAAAATCGCTTCATTCGAAATTCGCATAATGGTGCGTTCACATACAATGCGAAGCAAGTGTTTCTCGTAGCGCGATTAAATAGAAAGTCAATGCAAAGATGCGAATAGATGCAAATTAGCGGTGGGCGGTGCGAATGAAGCAAATGGCACAACTCGAACACGCGAAATCGCTTCATGTGTGTATTCGTGCGAGTTTAAATTTAAGTTTAAATCCAGCAGTCAAACTCGCGCAAGCAATGTGAGGCGGAAATTTTTTTCGCGTTGTATGAACACACACTGATGGACATTATTAGACATTAAATAAACTACTGAGAGTGAAACATTTTTTAACAAGACTTTACTTTCTATATGAAAGCACCCGAAATCACCCAAACATGTGGACAGTTTAAATTTAAACGAAAATCGAGCTTGCATAGCTTTAAGTGTTAGCGTTCACAAACTAGCATAAGGTACGGTACAGGCTCAGTCCTAAGATCATGTTCAAACAACCACTCTCAACTTCAAGTGAGTTTGATGTTTAGCTGTGATGTAAACTGCTCAGATGTTTCTGGTAAATGCATCCTGATGTGCTCGACTACAAGAACTGTGCGTTAAACAGTAACTTCTGTTGTTCGGCACACATTCTTTGAGCCGCTCCTGGGGGTCTCATGTTCCTAAACAGCGTCCTGGTGCACCGTTAACTGTCCAGTGATTACACATAAACGAAGCTGCAATTACCATCCATCCTCCCGATCCATCCGCTTTGATGAACGAGTAGCCTCTCATATCTTTAAAACTACAGTATGAAGCAACATAGCATGAACAAAAGCACCCTTCTGTTATCTCAGATGCAACCTTTAAACCACAAGAAGGCGCTTTTGTCGAGAGCAACGCAAATGTAATGCCACGTGTGCCATCGCATGCCTTGTGTGTTGGCACAGATGCAGCAAAAGAGATGCAATTCATTATTCTTCCTGGAAATAATAATCTGCAATTAAGAACAGCAGGCGGCTTCCATTCCTTATGGGGCGGTAAAAGTGAAAGCTTCTGTAGTCTTAATGACGCCTGCTGTTGTGCACTACTGAGTGGACGTAAGTGGAACGTGAGTTTGAAGACTTCCTTTAATCAGACACACATTTCAGCTGAAGAACTGACCCTGTGGTGGCCTTACAGAGCAGCGTTGTATCCATATATACAGATATAGACACACTATCTATAGACAACATTATACATAGAATATCTATATAAATAGAGACTCTCTCTCTCTCTCTCTCTCTCTCTCTCTCTCATGTGTGTGGTCGAGTTTGGCCCCGGGTCAAACCCCAACTAAAGGGTTGCGCTCCTTTGAATACTTGGAATAGTTTGAGAGGTGTAACGGTGACGTGTCGACACGTGTTTCCTCTGTGAATGAGAGACTTTTACAACGTTTGTGCAAAAGTATTCCCGTTTCAGTTTGTGTGCATGTGCCAGTTCATGAGTATGCTGGAATAATTATAGTCGACTTCATCTGCGCATCGTCAATGTACAATATGGCGACGGTATTTGCACATTAGATATTCTAAAATGCATGTGTGAGTGTATGGCAAGCCGTTTTAACTTATATTCATTTCCAGGATATGAATTCTTGATATCAGAAACGAACGTCGTCACTAGTGAAAATGGAATTCTTGATATCAGAAACGAACGTCGTCACTGGTGAAAATGGAATTCTTGATATCACAAAACGAACGTCGTCACTGGTGAAAATGGAATTCTTGATATCACAAAACGAACGTCGTCACTGGTGAAAATGGAATTCTTGATATCAGAAACGAACGTCGTCACTGGTGAAAGTGGAATTCTTGATATCAGAAACGAACGTCGTCACTGGTGAAAGTGGAATTCTTGATATCAGAAACGAACGTCGTCACTAGTGAAAATGGAATTCTTGATATCAGAAACGAACGTCGTCACTAGTGAAAATGGAATTCTTGATATCAGAAATGAAAGTCGTCACTAGTGAAAATGGAATACTTGATATCAGAAACGAACGTCGTCACTAGTGAAAATGGAATTCTTGATATCAGAAATGAAAGTCGTCACTAGTGAAAATGGAATTCTTGATATCAGAAACGAACGTCGTCACTAGTGAAAATGGAATTCTTGATATCAGAAACGAACGTCGTCACTAGTGAAAATGGAATTCTTGATATCAGAAACGAACGTCGTCACTAGTGAAAATGGAATTCTTGATATCAGAAACGAACGTCGTCACTAGTGAAAATGGAATTCTTGATATCAGAAACGTAACGCCGTCACTAGTGAAAATGGAATTCTTGATATCAGAAACTGAACGTCGCTCACTAGTGAAAATGGAATTCTTGATATCAGAAACGAACGTCGTCACTAGTGAAAATGGAATTCTTGATATCAGAAACGAACGTCGTCACTAGTGAAAATGGAATTCTTGATATCAGAAACTAAAGTTGTCACTAGTGAAAATGGAATTATTCATATCAGAAATGAACATCGTCACTAGTAGTGGTGTAGTGGGCTAAAGCACATAACTGGTAATCAGAAGGTTGCTGGTTTGATCCCAGCACAATTACAGATATCAAGAATTATAGTTTTTACTAGTTGAAATACAATTCTTGATATCTAAAATGAGCATTGTTGCTAGTGAAAATTTAACTGTTGATATCAAGAATTCATATCCTGGAAATGAATAAAAGTTAAAACGGCTTGCCATAGCGAGCGTCCGTACCCTCACAGAACGGGCAGCACTCTCCGGGGATTTTAACGGGGTTCTGGCAGCTCTGTTTGCAGGCCATCGCGGTACAGTGAGGTTCTCCGTCCACACACTGGCAGAACGTGCAATCGTCTTCTTTCCACTGCTCGTCGTGAGCTCGCAGTTTATGATCCATCCAGCAGCTCGCCTTCGTGCTCTCCAGCGACAACAGCTCCACATCTACAGACACAAATTCACACAATGTCCTGAAAAAGATGTTTCACAGTGCAACTGCTATGACACATATTCACACACTAATGGATTTAACACGTTTTGAGTTCCCGGTCAAAAATGACCGACCCACTAAGATTGTTTATAATCTCTCATACTCCATTTATGATCACAAGATGACTCCTTTTTTGAGCATATATTTTTATATATATATATTTATTGATAGGATTAATTGAACAAATATTATATATATATTATACTCAAAAAAATTATTTGTAGAATGCAATGAGCAAATGAGTTTCAGTGCATGAAATTCCCGCTGACGCACATAAATATGATAAACAAAAGTGTCTTTTTGTCACATTCTAACAAAACTGTTATCACGATAATCTTTTTCATATTGTTCGATATCGATATTTATCGCGATACACATTTACACATTGCACTTTCTTTTTCAAAGTTGACGGAAGCAAAGAAGAAATAAAAAATTCTAAACAGTCAAAATAGTCTCTACAAAACTGCACAGGGGGTCCAGAGACGGCAAAATGGATTTGTTTATTGGATTTGTTTATTATTAAAGGCTCGTAACATGCTGATTAATAAAGACACATTTAGGAGGGAAAAACGTTTTGGTCTAAAAGCTGCTTTGAAACACGTTATCTCATGCGGTGCTTCATGTCTACACACATGCAGGAAAAAGGTGTCACGTGTGGAGCGGGACAGGGCAGAAATGATGCATGTTTGTTGCTAGAGAACAATATTCATTTGTGCATGCATGTGTGTGTGTGCATGCATGTGTGTGTGTGTGTGCGTGCGCATGCATGTGTGTGTGTGCGCATGTGTGCATGCATGTGTGTGTGTGTGCGTGCGCATGCGTGTGTGTGTGTGTGCGTGCGCCTGTGTGCATGCATGTGCATGTGTGTGTGTGCGCATGTGTGTGTGTGCATGCATGTGTGTGCGTGCGCATGTGTTTGTACGTTTGTGCGCATGTGTGTGTGCGCATGTGTGTGTGCGCATGTGCGTGCATGTGTGTGTGCGCATGTGCGTTGTGCACGCATGTGTGTGTGCGCACGCATGTGTGTGCGTGCGCATGTGTGTGTGCGTTTGTGTGCGCATGTGTGCATGCATGTGTGTGTATGTGTGCATGCGTGTGCGTGTGCATGCGCATGTGTGTGTACATGTCCGAGGACTTTGTGTGTGCAAAGGACTGGAATGATCCTGAACACATAATATTTCCATTCATTTTTGACCGGGAACACAACAAGTGTAACAAAGTGAAATAAAGCCAAATTTGTTTTGTGTTTTCAGACAAAAGTCAAGGAATTTTATTCCAATTGGATTAAGTAAAAAAATAAATAAAAGGGTTCAACAATACTCCAAAGTACTTTATGGGGCTTTTCAACTGCACGGTACAACTTGACTCGGCTCACTTTTTTGGGGGGTTTTCCACTGTGGATAGTATCTGGTACTGGATACTTTCTTTAGTACCATCTCAGTCGAGGTTCCAAGCGAGCCGAGCCGATACTAAATGTGACGTCAAAATCCTGCAGATCACTGATTGGTCAGAGAGAATCGTCACTAAAGGCGTAACTGGATTTCCGACACGCGACATCAACCCGCTAGTTTTAAAGTTAGCAGAAATGTCTGTGCACAAAATCACACCGTGGTCAATAAACGAGGTGCAGACGGTCCTCTCATTAGCGACGAGCAAAACGAAAAAGTCTCTCAGGAAGTGTCTCAGCTGTCGGCCGCGCACGGATGCCACCGCACCAACTAACAGTGCAGGGAAAGATTAATAAACTAAAGTGACGACAGAAACATCAAGGAAACGTGGAAGTGGTTGGATCAAATGGACGCTCTCTAGACCGGCGAGCAATGGGACGGAGAGTGCGCTGGACTCGGTCACGGCATTGTTGGGGTCCACGATGGAGGATGGTACGTTTTGTTACGTTAACTCGATACTCCGCTTGAAAGCTTCATTTTATTTAGTCGAGCAGCTGCTGGAAACTTCTAAAACAACCAATTTAACCGTTACACGTGTGTAAAATCACCATGAACAACTGCTTTATGCAGCACAATGAGCTAGCAGCTAACAGCTAGCGCTCATGTTATTGTTTATGTCGCGTTTAAGATGATGTCACGGCAGTAGAGGCGGAGTAACTATGACGATGAGCCTATAGTCCCGCCCACACTGAGGCGGCACTAAACTGCAGTGGAAAAGCGCCATTAGACTAGTGGTTATTAACATATATTGATGACTGTAAAACTACCGTACCTATACAGACGGGACAACATTCACCCTCAGGAACGTAGAAGTTATCACAGACCGGTTCGGCACATTCGTCTTTAGTGCAGAATGATATTCCAGCCCGACACTGACAGAGCCAACACGAGTCCATCCGATGCACGTCGCCTTCCGCAAAATCCTTCCCGTTATGAACGCACCGCGGAGAATCTGCAAACACAATAAGATAGAGTCAAGTATTAATGCTTAAACTGAAGCATTGATTAAAAAACTGTGGCCAATATCAGTGAGATCAGCACTTTTGTGAAACCTCCGGCGCTCCGTCCAACCAACTCCAGTTGGGAATCTCAGCGCTGGCATGTGAAGCCGTGTGTAACTGGCACACACACACACACACGCACACACACACACACACACACACAAACACAAACACACACACACACACACGCACACACACATATGAAAACATCAGCCAAGGCCAAGTATGCTCTGCAGACAGCAGACGGACAGTCACGTCTCTGGAATAACACACGGAAAGCTTCTCTGTCTCCTGCTCCTGTACGGATCATTAAAGATCCAGTCAAATCCCCTTCGCTGATGCACGATATCTCCAGGATTATCTCTGGACTACAGCAAAACTGTCGGTTTATGAACTTCAACATAACTACGTTTCCATCCACTTTGGATTTTAATTATTACCGTTTAATTCACACAATTGCAACAGAAGGAAATATCAGAAGATATAATCCGTAGCCATAATCTTTAGTGGCTGGAAAAACTTCCATCAAGAATAAAGTTAATGTGTCTTTTAAATAAATTGAGGAAAACTCTCCGTTAAGCTGTTTGTGCTGTCACGTGACACTACATTTATGCATTAATGTCATTTTTCTCGATAAAAACTGTTTCCAGTGTCAACAAAGGATTTATGCGCTAAACTTGTCGACACTTGTGATTATATATGCACCATATAACGGTAACATACAACATGCATCATGTAAAACCGCAAACATGTGAAACAGTAAAGTCTGCTGGTAATAAAGGGTTCATATTTATTCTGCTATAAGCCTCTTATAAGCTCTCAGTGTTTGAGATGGTAATAGAGCATCTGCGGAGTCTGGGTATCTCAGCGAGTATTGACGCTGACTATCACACCTGGAGTAGTGAGTTTGAATCGAGGGCGTGCTCAGTGACTCCAGTCAGGTCTCCTTAGCAACCAAATTGGCCCGGTTGCTAGGGAGGGTAGAGTCACATGGGGTAACCTCCT